>NW_019730108.1:3247170-3307641 GCF_002891405.2 Cryptotermes secundus
TGTCTCGTCACTAAAATGCAGGGCAAAATCATGATATTAAGATAGGAAACAGATGATTTGAAAATGTGGCACAGTTCAGATATTTGGGAACGACTATAACAGATCAAAACCTGATTCGGGAGGAAATTAAGAGAAGATTGAACTCGGGCAATGCTTGCTACCATTCAGTCCAGAACCTTTTGGCTTCTCGTCTGTTGTCGAAAAACCTAAAAATTAGAATATACAAAACTATAATTTTGCCTATGGTTCTGTATGGGTGTGAAACTGGGT
This sequence comes from Cryptotermes secundus, assembly GCF_002891405.2. Taxonomy (NCBI): domain Eukaryota; kingdom Metazoa; phylum Arthropoda; class Insecta; order Blattodea; family Kalotermitidae; genus Cryptotermes; species Cryptotermes secundus. The sequence goes on from NW_019730108.1 coordinate 3,247,441, forward strand.
CCTTGAAATTAAGTGAGGAACATGGACCGAGGGTGTTTGAGAACAGGGTGTTGAGGAGAATATTTGGACCGAAGAGAGATGAAGTGACAGGAGGTTGGAGAAACTGCATAATAAGGAGCTTCATAACTTGTACTCTTCTCCAAGTATAATTAGAATGATCAAGTCAAGGAGGATGAGGTGGGCAGGTCATGTAGCACAAATGGGGGAGGCGAGGAATGCGTATAGGATATTGGTGGGAAAGCCAGAAGGAAAGAGACCACAGGGAAGACCAAGGTGTAGGTGGGTGGACAATATTAGAATGGATCTTAGAAAGATAGGATGGGATAGTACAGTTGGATAGATCTGGCTCAGGATAGGAACCAGTGGAGGGCTCTTGTGAACACAGTGATGAACCTTCGGGTTCCATAAAATGCTGGGAAATTCTTGAGTAGCTGCAGAATTGGCGGCTCTTCAAGAAGGGCTCAGCTCCATGAGTAAGTAAGTAAGTAAGTAAGTAAGTAAGTAAGTAAGTAAGTGAGTATTATGCATAATCTACAGAATCTGCAATACACGTATATGTTCAATAAGTACTGGCTAGTGAATGAGTTATACCCAGTGGCGTAAATCATATACCTTTGCTTGTTCAGTTATGTATCATTTTAATTCTTGTATTAGGGTTTTACTCAGGTCTGTTTGGTAGAGTTAGGACGGTGTATCTTTTCATTTTATGTGAGGTTTCGCTATTGTCTAGTAGACTCACTGCTAGTGCATTCGTGTGGTTTTCTAATTTTCTTAAGTGTTTGGTATTCTACTTTTTTATTTCACTGAGCACTGGGTTCATTTGTATGTTTTCATGGATCCTGTGGTTGTTTATGTACCAAGGTGTGTTCAGAACGGATCGGAGAGACTTGTATTGGAAGCTCTGGAGGATTTCGCTGTTCGAATTGGACCAATAGCTAAATTCCATAGGACCATATGGGTTTCAGTTTGCTCTCTATTGATAATGTTGATCTTGTGAGTAGCTAGTGCATTTGTTTCGCCTTTAGATCGAGCTGTTTTCTTTTTGTTTTGATGTTCCCTGCCCATGTTATTCTACTATCGATATGCATGTCCAAGTACGTATTTCAGTTCCTTTTTCTGGGGGGTGGATCAACATTGTCCATTTACACTGTCGGACACGTTTGGTTACGTAGGGTGAATGTACGATGTACGCAATGTGCGTGGATTTACTTTGATTTACTTTGGTTCTCCATTTGTTCGCCCAACCGTCAGTCTTATTGGTGGTGGCTTGGAATTCCATTGAGGCGTGACTAAGGTCACTAAGATTGCTCTTCATCGGCGAAGGTAGCAGTTGCTGTGTTGTCTGACGTGAGGATGCTTTTGTTGACAGGATATAGGACGGGTCCTAAGACACTTCCTTGCGGTACGCCTCCTTCAGTTTTCCTTTAAGGTTGTGATTTTGTCTTTGAATTTTACTAGAAAGAGTCTATACAGTAGATATGGTTATAATGCTCTGTAATATGCATGTGGAAGAATTTTTCTGATTTCAGTAGTTCACTCAACAGATATGCAAGTTGTAGTGAAATAGACACGAAGCACACCGCACCTGACGGTGACCGCATCATAGTCGATATACTCTATGTTGTTACACTTATCAATTTGACGCCTCGGAGTAATCGTGAAATCACGTTGCAATTACTGCATAATTTCGATAAATATAACACTAACACGGGTGTGTTGCTTGTGAGTGAGTGTTCACTATAGCCTAAACCAATGAAACGAAGCGGGATGTTGAATTATGAATTATTAATATTTATTAGCAGTATAGAACTAGAGAGGAATTGTGCTGAGGTTTCCTGATTTAAAACAGCCACAATATTGAAGTCTGCATATCAAATTTTCGGGGAGAAAAAGTACTGACGTTCTGCCTCAGTAAGTAACAGGGGCGAAGTTAAATGCAGTATGTTCTTCCGAAATGTTGGTACTCGCCTACTGGATTGCACCATTATGAATAGGAATAATACCGACAAGACTGTGCTTTAAGTAAGGGAGGAATTATTATGGGATTTTGGGAGAAGATTGTTGTGAGTTTATCCCGACATATCTTTTGAAGGATTAAGGGAAATCTTTGTAAGCCTTTATAAACCGACACTTGTTCAATATTAACCAAGAGTGCTACCCACTGCCGTATTAAGAGATGTAAGAATACAAAGATCACATTCACAGAATCACCATACTGAAGCTGTGAGTAGTGTAAGCTCCACCAATCTCCCGAATGTTTGATCCGAAGTCAGTAACATGATTGGCTATGGACTGAACGATCAGAGTTTGATTCTCGGCAAGGGCAGTATTTCAGCGGCTGTGGTGTCCACCATTCTTTTCCTGTAGTTAGTCGCCCGGGACATGAAACCGCCAGCTGCAGAATGTTTGTAATTTTACTTTCACGCCCTCAAGTCTCCTTGAGATGTTGAGCACAAGCGCTTGGCTGTGCGCAGAGTGAGCAGCCCATCCGCCCTCTACATTCAACTTCCCTTCAATTACTAAATTGAGTTTCGCGGCTAGGAAATCGGTTTCGTGATTTAATCATTTACTTCCTCTTCAGCGATCCGAACGGTGACATTGCGCACCGCACATCGGCCATATTTCCTAAGTGAATTGGAAGCGAAGTTATCTCGCTGGGTGGGACGCAGCGGTCAATACTTTCCATGCTATGCACGATATGCCGTATCTGCCATGAACACGATCTCTAATTCGATTTCCGACAATGTGAGTGAAATAAACACTTATCTTGGCCTTCCATATATTTACGACGTTTTATCACTGGAAGCCACACGCGATATACCACGGATAAGAGGGTTGCGAAAGAAGAAGACAGGTTTCGTAAATAACATTCATGGCTAGGACCGTTAACTTCATAGGTTATGTACCGCCAAATGGTAGGATTGTGAACTGCAATGACGTGGAAGAAAGTGGCGTGGTCCTTTTCGAGCCACTGTCCCAAAGGAACGATGAAAACAACGCATAGTCTAAAAAATATTGAACTGCGCGAAGACTAACTCCTTCAATAATGAATTTCGCCTAAATAGTACTTCAAAATTCAGTTCCAACCTCACAGAAAACACACCGTATTTCCATCAATAAGACGAGCCGCTTGGTCCTGTTTAGGTAAATATTCCTGTTTATTCTGAGAATCTTATGCAAATACGCAAATCCACTGTGTAAAAAAAAAAGATATTTAATGTTAAAGCAGGTGGTACTTATAAACCAATAACCATTTTATTTCGAAGTGTTAAGCAAAATACATTTTGGCTGCACAAAACTGAAAGATTTAGAAGCAGGGTCTCTAACTTGATTGCAAATATGGACTGTGAGGAGGAAGAAGAGACGTTGATATTTTTGTTGTGTAAGAAAGGACAATAACTGAATAGAAAATTCATATGATTGATTTCATTAATTAGAATTTGGTTATGTGTACTGTGAATTGTTGCCTGTTTATATATTTCGACTTGCACCCTTCGATCATTGCGAGTAATTGAACTTTGATCTGCGGAATTATAACGTCGTATTGCATTGTCTTTTACGTGTAATCTGGTGCTCTTGCACAAAATATTCTCGCTTCCGAGGTGATAGAACGTCTGACTTTTGCACATTTATTACCGCCCATTTGTTTCGAGGTAGCTGGATACGAACTGGCTCGCTCCCGGAAATGAATTTCATACTTGTACGCACAGTTGGTTAGGACGCATTGCCAGCCAGAGCCAAAAAGGTTAAAGGCAAATTTGTTCCTGTTCCTAAATAATTAAGGACTACACCATAAAGGCGCATGCGCGAGTGGATGCATAGATTCACGTTTTTCTACCTCGACACTAGTCGGAAGTTAGTGGTCAGCTTCACGTCCCAGCTGCTTTACCCCCGGGGAAAGAACTGCAGGCACCCATTGTAAAGGAGGCTGAGTGTTCCACAAAATCGGCATTAATGACGTGGAGAAGAGAAAATTCTCGACCCTACTGGGATTCGAACTGCGACCTCTCTGTAGTAGAGCCCGTATCCAGTTGCTATACCGACTGCGCAATCCTCGCTTCTTGCTAGTCAGAGCGATCAGAGCCAAGTTAGAGTAATTCTGATGTAGCTGCTTCTCTTGAAACTTCTAATACTGACGAATGGTACTTAATCCCCTGCGACTTATGAACACGACTGAAGGCACAAGCCATCCCAGTGCTGTACATTTAGGTTTTTGCTTTGGTTCTGTGAAGACATATTCCACTCGCGCTGCACTATCTGAAGTGCATTAGTCGCACTTTACTAATTGTACTATAGTTTTTTAAGCAAACGTTATATCACAGTAGTTAAACTCACAAATTAATCAAACTGGAAATCAGGTACCGAGCTTTTATCCATTCAAATAAATTTATGGACTGTGAACATTTTAAAGCGACGAACTATGCGCCCCGGCGTCTGCTCACTGTGCGTAGAGCGTCGAGAAATCAGTTTGCTAATGTCTCTGGGCATAATAGTCCTTTATTCTGAAAGGAAATAAGACCAATTCCTGCAGGATGATGAAATTAAGGAGCGTGAGGTGAGCGGGACATAAAGCGCCCACGAGAGAGATGCCAAATACGTAGAGAATTCTGACCGATAAACCCAAAGGGAGGAGCTCTTAGAGAGGTACATGGAAGGACAGTATCAAAATGGGGTGAGAAGATGTGGACTGGATTGAAATGGCTCAATATGGGGACAAGCTGCGGACTCTAGTGGACACGGTAACGAAACTTAAGGTTCCGTAAGATGCCTGGGCCCCTTCTAAAGGATTCTGAGGACTGTGAGATAGACTTGAAGAGGTATTGAGTTTCTGAAGTTTGCCTGTTTGATTACATCGTTTCAGAAACGGGATCTGTTTCTGTCCTCAGATTAAAAGATGGACAGGCGCCTACTCAGCTGGGTCCATTAGAAAGTAACTGGTCCTTTGAGTGTTCAGAATAGTCCAGAAACCCAGCAATAGATAACCACTGTGATCTTCTTCCTATAAGTAAAATGCATATTTATTGAAGCATGTGGTAAATTAAGGTATCGCTTGGCTTCCAATAACTGTGTGCGACACATTAGTATATAAGTAAAAGTAGAAGTAAAGCTAACCCTGTAACAGGCCGTGAAGGCCCATAGGGCTGGGAGACGTTGAGGGTCCCACATTATCTAGACAATTGGCTCAAAGATGTCGGTAAGTTTGTCAGCCTTACGCGCCGGCAGCGCATTATTCCCCAGGAAAATTATGTAATTAATTCCTGGTACTCATTTCTGTTAGAAGCTGAGTCGACCCCAGGGCCATAGTGCGGCTGGAAAGATTAGGTCAATTGACCTAATTGGTACTTGAACCCGTGAACTTGTAGCATCCGATTGTCACACTTCAAAATATCACCAACCGAAGGTGCTTTTATATGAAGAAGACACGACGTCAGGACTAAGTGCTGTTGCAGGTGTCCTCTTTGTAATTCATGGAGTGTATAGACGAATGTGGCTGATTATGACAATAAACGAGACCGCGCCAGTTAATTACAATTCTTCACACGTTTAAGTAAGGCAACACCAACTTGTTTCCTGACAAGCCTAAAGCCAAGGAGATGGTAGACCGAAGGTACTTTACGGAAAAGGTGATACAAAATTTTCGTTCCATAATCTCAGACTAGAACAAAAACATTTTGTAGAACAAATTATCGTAGATGATGAGAAAATACTAAATGATTTATTTTCAAAAATGATCACACGATTGGGAGATAATGTTTGTCTGTCCGTCCATGTGTTTACTCTTCATAATTACTCCGCATATTGCGATGAAATTTGGACGCAAGAATAGTCTGACGAATTTAATTTTAGTACAAATATTTGTGTTTCTGGACATTATCCACCGCCCTATTTTTTTCAAAACACAACGTATCTGGACAGGACGGTGTTTTTAGATAAAGACAGGTCGATGGATAATGTCCAGAAACACAAATACTTTTACTAATGTACCATCGTTACAAAATTTAGATTGAATTTAAATTTAATGAGTTGAAAGTAGAGAGCGTGTGTGGTGCTGGAATACGAAAATCTTTCAGTGCGTTGGAACAGGAGCTGGTCTGTTAACTGAGTGTTGTAACAGTAACTGAAATGACTTGTGAGTAGTATGAACGTTTGTTTGTTTGTATCTATTATAGTCTCTTTATGTACGAGTATTAAGCCTGTGTACGACAAAACCCTGGTGTTATGTGAACACAGTTCCTTGTTTGTAACGAAACTCAACCAAATAAACTAAACTAAACTAAACTAAGATGAAGGGGAAAGATTGATTCTATTATTAACCTCTTCTATTATTTGCAGGAATTTATAAATTAAATCTAAAATCCTAATCAACATTGAAACAGCTGTATGTGCCAAGAAAGAGCATGCTTGTGAGATAGCTTCACATATCGTCCGAATGCTCTTAATTACAGGGTGCTCCTTGGGTTTACACGCTGTAACTACCCACTGCTCTGCTGCTGATATCACTATGCATAAGTCAGTAGACTGCCATTCTCTGTCCGTACACCAAGCTCTTTCTTGGACCTTCGAAGCGGTGTTGACACTGCTCACCACTTACTTTTACGTAATAGAAAATCTTCGTTTTTCCCCAAGTGTATTTAAGTAGCATTAACGTGTTTTCTTTATTAGGAGGAGGAGTCGGTACAGCTCAGTATGCATATTGCCTGGAAACATGGTTTCGACTCCCGGCATAAGCAAGAAATTTTTGTTATTCCCCAAGGTTCAGATAGTCTCTGAGGCTCACGCAGCCTCCTATCCAATCTGTACTAGGAGTGAAGCAGCTGGCGTGAAGCTACATAAAATCGTTCGTTCGCACGCTTTCTGTTGTAGAGTATTACCTCTTGCTGAACTGTTAACCTGTTTTATTGGGATGTATCAGTTATAAGTTTTGCAACTGATAATATTTAAATTCATGTTTCGATGGTGTTGGTCGTCACGGTAAGGAGAACAGTTAGATGAACATTCATCAGAATGAGTACATTTGGAAAATAAACGTGAATATGGGATGAAGCTAGGAGACACTGTATTAGCGTCAGAAGGAAGAGGCAGTTCAGCTACTGGTCTTCTCTGATGGTGCTAGTCTCATAGGGAAAAGAAAGAACAGGAATAAAAACGCAGAAGCTGCCGTAGATGCTAGGAAGGTGGTTGGTCTATAAATGAATATAGAGAAGTATGTAAGTGTGTGTTCATGTCTTTTAACAGAATTCAGGGAAACCTTGTAACAAGAAAAATAACTAACAAGTACTTAAAACATGTCGTAAAATCCGTATATTAGTAAACGACGCTCATAAGTCAAAAGTGCTTTCAAGAATAAATTAAGAACAAGTTAGAATGGATAAATGGTATATTTATGTTTCAGAATTATTTTGTACTATACCGCATACCTGCCGGTCACGGTAGCCGAGCGGTCTAAGGCGTGCACTGTTTCGCTCGCTCGGAATCCGGGATCGTGGGTTCGAATCCGACTCAGGGCATGGATGTTTGTGTGCGTTTTTCTGTGTTTGTCTACAGGTAGAGGCCTTGCGACGAGCTGATCACTCGCCCAAGGAGTCCTACCGTATGTGTAAGATCTAGTAAACCGAAGTGAAACGGAGAGTTTCACGGAGGTAGGCCTAGGCCCACTGGGGCTGTAGTGCCACAGGAAAAGAAATACCACATATCTAAAAATATAAAAGAATAAAGCATAGAATGATATAATTTTACCTGTTGTTTTGCGTGGGTTTTAAGATTGTTCTCTCATTAAGAGAATAATTTAGACCTGTGTTGAAGATCGTGAGAAGAATATCTGGGCCTAGGAGAGAGGAAGTAACTAAAAGTTGCAGAAAAATTTATAATGACGAGCTCTCGGCTTTGTACTGTTCACCAGTTAGGACTATTAGGGTGATCAAATCACGAACGAAGAGACAGTTGATGCACGGGACCGATGGGAACTGGATACACAATTTTAGAGAAGAAACCTGAAGGGAAGAGACAATTTCGGAGTCCTAGGCGAAAATGGACTACGATAATAAAAATGACCTTAAAGAAATAAAATATGATTCTATTAACTTGATTCATCTATCTTAGGGTAAGCACCAGCTGTTCGCTCTTCAGAACACAGTAATGGGTCTTGTAATTCTATTCATGGTGGGGATTATTGACCAGCTGTGATACTAGTAGGTTCTCAGGAACGCCTCTGCTGGACCTCGCCAACATAGCAGATCTTCGTTCCAGGTACCGTCGGGACCTATGACCAAATTTTTTCTTCCAAGACTTTTGCACATTCTGAAATGGGGCCCCCTCTTCGACAAGAGGAGGGGTCTGAGTGCTATTGGTCACTCACCCTCTACCGGGGGCAACCCGAGAGGGCGCACACTAAAAAAACTGGGGGCCTCACCTCCACACGCACACACACTGTGACACTCCGGCTCGACACCCACTCTCTGAAACGCGCCCCAAGCTCTTTGCTCAATGTACGTACTTAGTGTATTTCCGTTCATGGAGGTAAAGTTGCCCGGTGCTTAACTAATTAAACACTACGCCATGAAGGGGAGTGGCTATAGAGTTCCATGTTTTCCTGACCTCGGTACTAGTTGGAAGTGAGTGGTCAGCTTCACGCCTCGGCCGCTTCATTCCCCGGGAAAGATCCCCAGATAGGGATGGGCCCCAGAACCGTTGTGGGCGACGTGGAGGAAAGAGAATTCTTGCCCCTACGACTTCTCGATCTCCGATCCCTCGGTTGTCCAACCCGTAGCCATTCGCTATCCCGGCTCTGCATTTACGCTCATAAATAAGGCAAATGTTAGGGTTTCCGTTTCGCATACTCGTAGTCCCATCACAACATCCAATACTGAATAAATGCAAAATAAAATTTTAAAATTCGTAAAATTGTCCCCGCAATTAATTATTTAATTAAGGATTATGCCATCAAGAAATATATGGGGACAGAAGATTGAGGTGAGTGGTCAGTCTGAAGCTCCTGTCCCTTTATCCCCGATATTCATTGGATACGAGGCTGGGTGTGCCCCAGAGCTGTTCTGGGATCTATGGAGAGAAGAAATATTTCTTGCATCTGCTGGAAATCGAACCCCAGTTGTCCAGCTGAGCTACACAGGTTTCAGTAACATCTCTTAAATAAGTACTTTTCAGTACAATAGCGTCAACTGACGACAGAGAGACTATTATTGGCAGATCATGCTGCCGGCCGAACCTGCAACCCATACGTGCCAGCTCACTGTCAGGCAGACACATTCCGATTGTAATGTACAGAGAGACAGATTGCGTTATATTGGTATAAATGCCGAGACACAGTCGCTTTTGTCCAACGAAACTGACTGTATTATCACACTATGTTCGATTTGGCTTGCCTTGGCCGGAAGTTTCTTACAGATGTGCAAAGGATAGGAAGTGAACCTACTCTAGTTGTCTTCCTTCTTTAGATGCAGCTGCATGTTCATGTAGATTGCAGACCATAAAAGAAAAAAGAATTACGGAAGTTGAAAAGGTTGGCACCTGCCCGTAACTCTGTGACAGGGGAAGACGCAGCCTGGCTGTGAGTTTCTTCGGTGGTTCTCAGTTTATGGGTCGCGAATACATTATTAAAATCACGCCTGTTGTAGCATCATGTTGCAGTTTTACTTAGTGTTATTAATTAGTTCTACAGTCTTACGTGCAACAGTTTTATTAAAACTTGATAAATGCTAGTGACTTTGGAAGTTTTAACAACATGTTTCGACCGAAATGGTTATCATCAAGTCTTAACAGTTACGGGGGAAGGAATTTGCTGTCTTTCTGCGTTGATGTTTAGTTGTTGGTGTATGGTTCCCCCAGTGGGCATGTGTGTATTCCCCCTTGCTGTGTTACGTTCCCCGTCGCATCATGCTCCTTGTCATTATAAGAATAAGAACCAGACCAGCTCAGCAAGCAGCTGGAAACAAGGCAAGGAACATAACGTAACACAGCAAGGAGGAATACACACATGCCCACTAGGGGAACCATACACCAACAACTAAACATCAAAGCAGAAAGACAGTAGACCCACAATTTTTAACATATGATGAGGACCAATTCGGTCGAAACGTGTGAAAATTTTAAGTGACTAACTTTTATTAAGTTAAAAAAAAATTACACATAAAACTATAGAACTAATTAAAACACTTTATTTTCATTTTAATAAACGAACCATAATAGAGCTGACAAAAGCGAACGGTTATGGAAAATGAACTAATATCCAGACATTTTATTGCATATGAAGTTTCGCAGTTTTAATGACGTAGTCAGCTCGGATGTCTTTTTCTATGTCAAATTTGTGTATCGCATTTAACGGTTATTACGCAACGATTTAGCTTATGTCATGCTTTTATAAACAGTTTTCAAAGAGATCTTCACAGCTGCTATCAGAGTGCACTGTTCATTGTCACTGCAGATACTGTTTCAATTTTCCTCATCTCTGTGCAAGACACGATCCGAGAATTATCGTTAGAGCTCTTGTACTCTTTTAGGCCCACGTCCTTGCATGTTCTACCTCGTGTCTTAATGTACGTTGCGGAGTTAAATTTCCAGCTCATTCCATTTCGCTTTATAACCCCGTTACAATATTCACCAGTGGAATTAGAATTTCAAATCATATGCCTCTTTCGCAACAACGACATTTGTCGGCGTGTATCGCTATGCGCGTTGTATGAGGACAGCTTTCCCATTACGCGAGTTGTTATACTTTCAGTTTTTAATAAGAAGTTGTTCTTCTGTATGGTTTATTTCATTTCATTTTTTGTAATGGCTCATGAGTTCAGTGGACTATGAAAATTGGATCGTGGTGGTAAAAAGGTTGAGAACAACATACAGTAACAGAAGATACAAGTAGTTCGGTGAAAACAAATTTTACAAATGTCTTATTTCAAATTCTGCATACATTTCTGAATTCATTGTAGTCTTCGGGGGTACAACACCGCGTGGTTTAGAGGGCGTATTCCACCTCCATCTCGGGTAGGAGTGAACCAAGCTGGTAAAATGGGAGACTGTATGCTCCTTTGAAGTATTGGTGCCCACCTATCAGACTATGGAACTGCATGGGCGCCGTCAGGAATTTTTTCCAGGGAGGCGGAGGTAGCAGGCAGAAAATTTGCTTACAAACGTGTTTAGTCCAATTAAGAACATTTTTAATGAGTCATTTGTTAAACGCTTTTGTATTCCAGATAGAAAACGTTTTTAATTAATTTTTGTTGTTAATTTTGGTACATTTCTTCCTTTCAGATTCGATTTTTTCAAAAATACAAGGGGGCACCTGTGTGTTTTCCCTCCCCCCAACCTACCGGCACCTATGCAGCACGGTGTCACTGGAAACCTGAAATCTTGTAGTCTATTATTTTTTCTTGTTCGTAGTTCTGATCCATTGTAGGTTACTACCCCAGAATTTGCCTGGGGCGAATGAGTAGAATTACAAAACTCTTAGTCAGGATAGCCGACCTACTCGCCAAGACTGAGCCGAGCCCCTGCGAAGTTCGGTAGCTGTTATCAAGTAATTATTTGAAATTGTGAAGTGAAGCTTAATGATGGATCAAAGAATTGATTTAATTCTTTGATCTAAACATTTAACGCTGACTTATGAATTTGTCTTATGAACAGAATTGTATGATCCAGTGATATTTGTTGAATAATAAGTGATGTGCAACAGGATGCTACAATAAAGGAGTAATTAATTGTATGAAATATACAGCGAGTATACTTGTATTTTGTTAAGCGCCAGGCATATTTAACTTGTATTTCTGATCATACGTCAGTGTTTTGCTGTCTCTTTCTTCAGACACAGGAAGCGAAACTGATCTCTCTTGAGGAAGATATACTCGTATATATATATATATGCACCGAGGGACACAATTTGGACTTAAGCGTACAGAAGCAGTAGTAATTACGGAGGGACAGCTACCCGCCAGATGTCTCAATAGGCTGGCCGCCTAACAGCTGCGGTTTTTATCTGTGGGCTGTCAGGGGATGAGTTAGCATTTACATGCGCCTGGCCCGCACTGTAATAGCACTGTTGTTTCAAATAATCCAATTACAGCACCGAAAAGGTTAAGCTATTCTTCTTCAATGAAATATGCTAGTATACGTATGTATATTGTCCAGATATGTACCTTCTTTGCTACTTTGTGTGACTGTACCCCATTGACCTTAATCAGTTGTAGAGAAATTATGTTGTTACAAACCTAATAACGCAACGTAAGATTATAAATAATAATTATTTTATCTCATCAAATATTCCCTAATTGAATAAAAAGATTTGTGCAGAATATCCAGTGAGTTTATATCAGTACTTTAAGTTCTTATTTAATTTTCAGTTAGATGTGTCATATATGCATGTGTCCTGTCTCCAAGGTTTACGGAATTTGAAATTTAAAATGATTTGAACGGACTTGATCAAGCTTTATTAAAAGAAGATGAATGTGCAGTTCACTTTAATAATTGTTAAAATTACCACCTTCGCTTTGGATTCATGTTGTAACTTATCTGGTACATGTAACCTTACGTGGTACGTCAGGGCCATTCATGCATCTTGCAGCATCGAAAATTTTTCACCTAACGCCATACGCGGAAATGTGATGAAGTGAGGTCCGGTAACTGCAGTGGCAAATTCTGCTGACCACCGTGGCCAATCCATCATCAGGAAACTGCTCATTTGGTTACTGACTTCATCACATGTCGGTTCAAATACGTGAGTACCTCTTAAATGCTGTAAGTCTTTAACCGTCCGTAACATCTTTAACCATGTTTTCAGGGGAACATCCTGATTTACTGCTATTCCTCGTTGATTTGCCTGAGCTCACAAATGGCAGTTTCTACTACTGTTGATTCTCTCTGAGGTAAACAGCGCATCGTCAGAGAATATAACGTAACGAGGAAAGTGAGGATGCGCAGAATCCCAGCCGCCTACCCATGTCCCCAAGTTCAAGTTATGGACTTCGATGATTACTGTGACATGTCAACCCGTTGCTGGGCGACGGGATTTGGAACGAGTTACCACGAAGACAGACTCTTAATAAACGGTCCGTTGTTAATTTGCGCCGGCCGCGCTTTATTCCCCTGGAAAATTATTTAATTAATTCCTGGTATTCATTTCTGCTAGAGGCTGAGTCGACCCCAGGGCCATAGTGTGGCTGGAAGGATTACGTAAATTGGAAAAAAAAATCCAATTACCTCATCGGGATTTGAACCCGCGACCTTCCGGCTTGTAGCATATTGCCTACTTTATAAAATGTTAAAATGATTCGAAACTGCAGTCTTATTATAAAAGCGCATTAATACATTTTTAATCAGTTTTGTGTTTCTGTACGTTATAGGTGGACTTCTGTGAAGTTGGTTATAATATGTATATAATATGAAGCCATGTTGTTTATGAGCTTCGCTGGCACAGTTGAAGGCAGAAGTGAACAAAAACTGTTTCTGCATCAAGGTTTGAAGTCGAAAGTAAAGATCTGACAACAGTGCTGTTTTCTGGATGAAATGGTATTGGCTGTCACACAGAGCTGGGGCTAGAGATCTTTAAATAATAACACCACAGTAGTTCTAAGTTTAAGAATACTTGGAGTTCTACCTTCACTCCCTCACATGTCTTCATGGCATGGGGACAATCTTACATTAGAAATTTTACTTTTAATCCTGCGGTAAAATTTTGTACCACGTTGAGTGGGTCCCTTGTCACCATGGAATGGCGCATCTTCAGGTTGTGGATGGAGGAGGCAGTCTCCAGATATGGAGGGCAGCTGCAAATATATTTTCACGTGTAGTGTGGTACGTGTGATGAAATGGCGGGTTCTGGTTCGAATAATTGGATTTATTAGCACTTTGGTTACACCCTCTCTCTTTTTTCCCTTTAGCGCTTGGGCCTTGACCTACCTCCACGAAACTCTCCATTTCACTTCGGTTTACTAGATCTTAGACGTTCGGTAGGACTCCTTGGGCGGGTGATCAGCTCGTCGCTAGGCGTCTACCTGTACACACAAACACACACACACACAACACTAAACATCCATGCCCTGAGTGGGATTCGAACCCATGATCCCAGTTTCCGAGCGAGCGAAGACAGTGCATGCTTTAGACCGCTCGACTACCGTGACCGGCTTAATTACACTTAAATACACGCAATACAGCGCTATTGCTGATGTACACTCAGCTCACCGTTCCACACGCATTAGGATTCTCTGTCTTCTACTAATCGTCTCGTAGCGACGGATCTCAACACGGAAACTGGAATTTCAGTTCACTCCAGATATCACTGCAATACAGCACACACAAAGTCTTCTAATTCACAGGCCGAACTTCCACCGAGAACTGACTTAACTAACTTCTTAAGTCCAAGTCCAAGTCACATTGCGACTGACAGTCCGTCAGTCTGTCTGTCTTGGTGTCGAGCCCCGAGTGGGGCTCATGACCAGATTTTTTTTTCTTATATGAAAGTTACTGTCCTGCTCATTTGGGGCGCCCTCTCTGACGAGAGGTTGGGTCTGTCATTTGTCAGTCATAGTCCGTATTAGTATGTCCATTGTCAGTATTTACATATATTTACATTTTTAATCTTAATTCCTATTTCTACGTACAATATATACAAGGCCTCTGTCAATCCAGGCTCAGTATAGCAGATTATGCCCTATTTCTAGTAGTATTCGCTACCACGGCAGTCTAGTCACTTGAACGGTCATATGCCTGACGGCCGCCAAGTTTAAGCCTCTTATACTTTCTGTGTCGGGCTTCGCCTTGTCCGATGTTGCAAACATTCTCATTATCATGATTTTGTATGACTTCTCTTGTTTCCTGCATAATTTTGTTATGTAATCATATACGTATGGAATTTTGAATGCCGTGTGCAATTCGCGGACCGGTGTGCGCCTTGGAAAATTGCCAATGGTGCGGAGAACCTTGTTTTGCAGGCGTTGCAATTTCACTAGATGGGTGTCTGCCGCAAATTCCCAAGCGGGACTAGCATAAGTCATTACGGATCTAATAAGAGCTTTATGGAGGGTCAGCTTCCTGGGGGTTAAAGGGTGGTCAGCGCGTAAGGCTGACAACCTTACCGCCGTCTGTGAATCAAATATCTAGAGAAAATGTGGGAGCCCTGAGGTCTCACAACCATATGGGCCTTCAGGGTCTGTTACAGAGATAGCTTCAACTTTCTTACCTTACCTTTTATAGCAAACTCTGCATAGGCAAACATTTGTCTGATAATTTTCCTATTCAGAATGATTTAAAACAAGGACATGTTTTATCACCACTGCTTTTCAACTTTGCTTTATAACAGGCCATTAGGAAAGCCGAAGGAAATTGGTGGGCCTGAAATGAAATGGGACAAGTCAGCTTCTAGTCTGTCCTGATGATGTGAATCTTCTCGGAGATAACATACATACAGTAAAGTAAAACACAGAAACTTTAATTCATGCTAGTAAGGAGGTTCATCTAGAAGTAAACACAGACACTTTAATTATACTAGTAAGGAGGTTGGTCTACAAGTAAACGCAGAGAAAGCTAAGTATATTTTGCTGTCTTGTCACCAGAATGCAGGGCAGAATCACGACATAAAGGTAGCTAACAGATCCTTTGAAAATGTGGCAGGGTTCAAATATTTGGGAACAACAGTAACAAATCAAAATTTGATTCAGAAATAAATTAAGAGTAGACTGAATTCAGGTAACACTTGCTACCTTTCAGTCCAGAATCCTTTGTCCTCTTGTCTGCTGTCTAAAAATGTAAAAATTATAATATACAAAACTATAATTTTGCCCGTGACTGTGAAACTTGGTCTCTGACATTAAGGGAGGAACACTGACCACAGGTGTTTGAGAACAGCATGCTCAGGAGATTTGGACCAAAGAGGGATGAAATAATAGGAGGTTTGAGAAAACTGCAAAATTATAAGTTTCATAACATGTAATCTTCATCAAATAAAATTAGAATGCTGAAGTCAAGGAGAATGAAATCGGCAGGGCATGTGGCAGGAATTGGGGCGAGGCTGAATGTATACATGATTTTGGTGGGAAAGCCTGAAGAGACCACTAGGAAGACCAAGACGTAGGTGAATGGATAATATTAAACAGACCTTAGAGAGATAGGATAGGGTGGTATGGACTGGATTCATCTAGCTCAGGATAGACCAATGGAGGGCTCCTGTGAACATGTTAATAACATTTGCATTCCATGAACTACTGTGAAATTCTTGAGTAGCCAAGTGACTGGAATCTTCTCAAGTACTCAGACTCTGTAGAGTTAGGCTTATGATATCTCTCAGCTGTGTGTGTGTCTATGTGTGTATCCCTCCCCCAGCAACTTTCTAATGTCTAAATAGATCATCATGGTACTTGGTATGCATGTAACGCCACCTGAGGCCATATCAATGGCATATTTCATAAATCCCATTATCAGTAAAACCTACACTGCAGTCTCTCAAATTGTTCAGGTAATAACCTTAATATTCAACTTCTTTATTAAAACTGTCACAACACAACAATATTAAGGTCACTGCCTAGTTTGGCTCTGCTACATGTTTCGGCTATTAATAGCCATCATCAGGCAAATACATGGCTAACGTATATACACATCACTGAACCGCAGTGCTAGTAAAATTGGATACAATAATATTAATTATATAAAATATTTGATGTAAAAATACAATAAATTAGATTATATAAAACAAAAGTTATAGTATAAAACAAGAATAAAATTCTTCGAATGATGCTTTACATCATCAAGTCAGTTGTTGGTTTTTGTAATTTTGTTGCGTTTCCACAGACAAATTGGAGTATTCTATATTTTGTGAGTATATAAAAACTCTTATTGGAGGCTCGTGATGTAGATGTAGTAATATTAATGTTAATTATTTAATCGGTGCCTCATCTTACAAAGTATTGTCCATTCTGTAGGGAATGTAAACATGTAGCAGAGACAAAACTAGGCACTGACCTCAATATTGTTGTGTTGTGACAGTTTTAATAAAGAGGTTGTATATTACAACACAACAGGATGCATGAAATGAAAAAAAAAAAAAACTTAATATTATTTTCTCGTCTGAACCGATCATTATGAAACTGGCAAATCATTTCACTTTAAGTCATCTCAATGACATACTTCACA
Organism: Cryptotermes secundus; assembly: GCF_002891405.2. Classification (NCBI taxonomy): domain Eukaryota; kingdom Metazoa; phylum Arthropoda; class Insecta; order Blattodea; family Kalotermitidae; genus Cryptotermes; species Cryptotermes secundus. The sequence continues at coordinate 3,264,571 of NW_019730108.1, forward strand.
AACCCCTCCTATCAGTAATAGCAATACTGTGGCCTCTCAAGTTGTTCTGGTCAATAACCTTAATAATATTTGAATGCCTGGGACCAATTCAATGGTGTACTTCAAAAATCCCTCCCACCAGTAATACCAAACACTGAAGCCTCTTAAATTCCTGAGGTAATAACCCTAATATTACTTGAATGCCTGAATCCATCTTCATAAAATTTGGTATGAAAACCATACTATATGATGCACTTTCAACAGTATATCTCACAAACACCTCCATATGGTAATACCAAGATAATGGCTGCTTGAATTCTTGAAGTGGAAGCCATAAACTTCATTTTATCTAAGCACTGATTTTCTAGATATACTATCAATTACAGTTTTAATGGATCTCTCATATATACAGTAAAAATTATGCTACCAAAATACAGTAAACATAAATTTACATTTCCAAACCACTAAAAGACCATGTCTTTACCACTGTAAATCATTTAATTAAATATTCATGTAACCAAGTACATTGTAATACCTGTTACAATAGAAATACTGTAATGTGATTTACACAGAATGTTAAATGGCCACATAGAAGGCTGTGAAATTTCTGTGGCTAAGCAAGAGTGCAAGATGGTTTCTTCAGAATTTTGTGGTTTGATACTGAAACATTGCCTCTGGCGACTTCATCACTTTAAATAGCATTATTAGATGCACAGTTCAGACTCTATAAAATGGAGTTTACAATACCATTTTATTGACTTCATTATGCATAAATATTAGTTTTTTCTACTCAGACTGTAGTGAAAGGAAAGTAGGTGATTAGTTCTTCCAATAGCATCTTGTCCTAAAGTTTTTCTATATTCATGTATGAAAAATTTTTATTTCACAAAAGCTAGTACTGATTCTATCATGCTGATGGCAGCTTGAGGCAATGTCAAAACCAGAAGCCTTGCTGTAGAAGGCATATCATCTATAAGTAAAAAGAATCTGGACTATTATGGTTGGCAAAACTAATGATTTTGTGTTAACATCATTCAGTCTACTTGCATGCTATAGCTAGCTCCTTTATTGTAAATACATACATTCATATTGCTTGAGTCTTCATCAAGAAGGCAAAGCCTGTTGAATTTTCCCATATATCACACTGACAATACTGGACTTACACACATCACTGCTGAAAGATATTTTTATCACAATCAATTTCTAATACAGAGTGTGGCAAAGGAACCTGACAATTTTCAAAATATGCTATGTTGGCAACACCTGAGGATGAGATGGCAGGAACCATGTCATTTGCTAGCTTAACTTATCTTGATGCAGTAGCCATGGGGCAGTGGAGTGCGCAAAACTGTTTATTATTTAAACGTTTCTAAAACATGGTGACTCTGTTGTTAAAATACAGCAAATATTTCACAAGCATTTCTATATTGTTCATCATGGAAAAATTCCTTGCCAAAATATCATACAGTTATGATAGAACACTTCAGAACGAGTGCTTCTGCATTAAAAAAGAAACCACCAGTGTGCATACAGTGATTGCCACAGTACACTGAGGCTGTGAGATAATCAGTCCTAAGGAGTCCTAGGCATTCAGCCAGGAGACACTCTGTTGTTTTAGGAATATCTGATTGCAGCATGAAGAGCATTTTACACAAGGATGTAAATTTCCATCTGTACAAAATGGTGGTGGTGCAAGAGTTAAGCAAACCGTAACCCGGAAGCTGAGTGTTTAATCAGAATTTTGTCTGGTGATGACATCATCCTTATGAGAGATGAAGTACACTTCCATTTATCTGGCTGTGTCAACAAACAGAATTTTCACTACTGGGCAGAGGAAAATCCACAGCAGTTCCATCAGTGGCCGCCTCACAATACAAATGTGCCTGTTGGGTGTGGAGTAACTTTGGAGTCACAGGCCCTTATTTCTTTGGAGGCAAAGATGGGCATGCAGTTGCAGACACATCCGTTAGTTATGTTGAAATGTTATGGAACTTCCTCACACTAGGACTGAATCATCAAGAAACTGAGCTCTCGACCACATTGTTCCAGCAAGATGATGCAACTGCTCATACAGCAAGAGCATCCATGGAGATCACTCAGGAAATGTTTCGATAGCAAGATATTTCACTGTGTGGCAAGCTTCTATGGCCTGCACATTCGCCCGATCTCTCTGCCTGTGATTAATTCCTTTGGGGGTACCTCAAAGTGAAAATGTACACCACTAGACCACAGACCACTGATGACCTCAATATCACAATTCAGAAGCAAATTTCAGCGATACCAGAAAATATGGCAAGCAAAGTTGGAAGAGTGTATGCAATGATGGGCAACATCTTAGTGATGTGTAGTTCAAAACGAAAGACATAATGAAATGAACGTGGAATAAAATGGCAATCAATGTTCATTCATTTTGTAACAATCAATTAAAAATTAAAATAAAATTTCACTGTTTTATATACTTTTGAAAATAGTCAGGTTCCTTTCTCATATCCTGTATTTGGAGATGATGCAGAGATCTGTGAAAAACTGGGGGTTGTCTACAGGACGTGTGTTATATGAGCACAACTGATAAGAATGTATTAGGTGAGAAAATAATATTTGGAGGAGAAATATATATAGGTTTAGAGACACACACACACACACATACCTATTATATATATATATATACTAAAAAGATAAAATAGTTCCATCCAGTGTGACTGGTGAAGTTTTACTAATTTCAGTTCTTCATGCCCTTACATGTTTCAGTCCTTAGAGACCATCATCAGAGGGACATCGATACAGTTTGGAAACCACTATTACAATAGGTGTTCTGAGTGTTAAAATACTGTAATGTGTTTGGAGTAGGTACTTCCATGGTAGTGCAATAACAGTGAGCCGAAGCAATGAACGCGTCTCCCCGGAGATGAACTACAGAGAGTTTGTTGTGCCCATTATGTAACAGCAGACCGTTGAAATAATAGAAACAGAACCGTGAGGAATGGTGTCTGGTATCCGGTCTGCATAATGCCTATATAAGCAGAGCTAGAGACAGTCTTGCGATAGCCCCCGCCAGAGACAGTCAGGATCCACTCACGGCCAAGGATAGTTGAGACGTTGCATTGAAGTACTGGGCCAGAAGTCAGGCGATACTGCAAGTGATAATAATTGTAAGGTGCGTAAGAGTGAGTGTCCAATAAAGATTCGCTATATCCGAGACCCATGAGAAGTTATTTGTAGCGGAACATACCCAACATGTGACAATATATATACATATAATGCTGACAATACACAAATGGATACAAAATCCAAAGTTTTCACAGCTACAGCAGCTGTCTTGATATATTAAAAATTTTTAAACTTTTGTCAGTTAAGTTAGAATTTATAAACCAAATAGGTTCGTGTCCTCTCTCTTATCACCTCTCCTGACAGGGGACGAAATTGTGCCGCCTGTCTTTCTTGAGAAGAAGGTTCTGCAACTATTGTATGGGTATTGTATTATTTCAGCAACCCTATTATGTTATTATTTTTTTTAAAGGAGTTTTGTTGTTTTGTCCTACCTTTGATGTCATCCTGTGGTTGATCGTGGTGCGCTGTGTTGTTTTTATTGTTCTAGGGCGTGTTGCACCGTGTATTTATACTTCTTGTGTCTGTGACATTAGTGTGGGCATGTACTGATGTATTATGAGGTCAAACATGTTATGTTGGTTATTACTTTCCTTTGTGTGTTCTTGTTCTTCTATCAATTTCTTGAGCTTATTAAAGCGATATATATGGAAGTTTTCTTTTATATTCATGAGGCTTCCTTTTTTTTTTGCTTTCTCAATCATTTCCATGATTATGGTCATTAGTCCATACTGCTGGCGTTTGTTTAGTATATGTTGAGCAAATGCCAATTCATCTTTGTTTAGTCTTATGTTTCTTATGTGTTCCTTGTACCTTGTTAGATTTCTACCAGTTTGGCTGATGTATACTTTATGGCAGCTTTGGAAGATTATTTTGTATATCCCACTTTGTTCATAGGGGTTTGTTTCTCATTTCTCATTTATTAGTTTACCTATGGTATGAGTTGTTTTGAAAGCTATCTTTATGTTGATGTTTTTGAATAGTTTTGTGATTTTTCATATGTAATTTCCCGTATAGGTAAATGTGACCCATTTTTTGTTTTTTTTTTTCAGCTTTATTATCCGGATTACTTTTCTTTTGTTTAAGTTTGTAAAGTAGTTGTATGACGTCACAATAAATGAAGATGTAAACAAACAGCCTACTTAGACTTTAACCTATTTAACAAACACGGACAAATAGAAATGGAAATATACAGAAAACCCACAACGACAGACATAACAGTAAATAATAACTCATGCCACCCTAAAGAACAAAAATTAGCAGCATACAAAAATTGGATACACAGACTTCTCACACTACTCCTTGAGGAAAATGCTAAAAACAAAGAGTTAAATACTGTTATTAATATAGCACTAAATAATGGCTATAGAAAGGAAGACATCATACACACATTAACACATGATTAAACACATTTCCATCAGGGGATTTCCAGGTTCGTTTATGTATATCCTTGTGATTAAACATTGTACTATCTACTACCATGTTTCTTGAGGAAGCAAAATTTATTAATCTCATCCCATTATCATTTGACTTGTTATGTAGGCTATGTTTTCAAATAACCGATCTATATACATCCTCATTCCCCACTTTAGCATTCATGTCCCCTATGATTATTTTACAATCCCCTTTTGGACATTTGTCATACATTTCATCCAGTTCATCATAAAAGGAGTCTTTCTCCTCATCACTTTTATCTTCAGTTGGGGCATGTGCACAAATAAGGCTGTATTTAAAAAAATTTCCCTTAATTCCTAGCCTACAAGTTCTGGAAGTCTAAAATAAGATGCTTCCTTTTTTTTATTAACAATAAAACCTGTTCCAAACATGTGACTCTTCTTCTGACAACTATAGAATACAACATGATCCCTCTTTTCCATGACTCTTTTACCCAACCACCTCAGTTCTTGTATAGCAGTGATATCTAGTTTCTAGCTATGTAGTTGTTCAAGTAGCATTTTTAGTGCCCCGGCTCTGTAAAGAGATAATACATTCCAAGATCCAATTCTCAAATCATTTAAACATTTTCCAGGTCATCTTGAATAGGTCCGTCTGGCTACTCTTTCCTCGGATTTCTGAACAATTTAGTTTTTACGGTGTGAGGTCGTTAGCCTCTCGCCCAACCCCCAACCTGGAGGACCAGGGTATCCCTCTGTCTGGCTCCTACACCTTGACCTGTCTGGCATGCGTGGCCCTACCAGTAGCTATGCTAACACCAGCATAGCTCTCAAACCCCACCATCATGATAAGGGGGAGATACCACTGGTGGGGCAACAAATTGACAGCAGAACAAAAACACACGAAGGAAGGTAATAACCAACATAACATGTTCAACTAATAACCAACATAACATGTTCGACCTCATAATACAACTTCAGTACATGCCCACACTAATGTCACAGACAAAAGAAGTATAATAAATATGCGGCGCAACATGCCCTAGAAGAGTAAAAATAACACAGCGCGCCATGAACAACCACGGGACAACATCAAAGGTAGGACGAAACAACAAAACTCCTTTAAACAAATAACAACATAATAGGGTTGATGAAATAATACAATACCCATAATATATTTGCAGACCCTTCTTCACAAGAAAGACAGGCGGCACAAGTGTGGATCCCGTCAAGAGAGGTGATAAGAGATGGGACACAAAACTATTTGGTTTATAAATTCTAACTTAACTAACAAAAGCTTAAAAAATGTTAATATATCAAGTCAGCCGCTATAGTTGTGAAAACTTTGGCTTTTGTATCCATTTGTGTATTGTCAGCATTGTATGTATATATATTTTAACACTTAGAACACCTATTGTAACAGTGGTTTCCAAACACTATTGATGTCCCTCTGATGATGGTCTCTAAGGACCGAAACATGTAAGGGCATGAAGAATTGAAATAAGAAAAACTTCACCAGTCACACTGGAGGGAACTATTTTATCTTTTTATAATATTGTTAGTGTGACGGACCAGAATGAAACAAATCAAATATATATATATAAAATGGCTGCATGGTTTTACAGAACATACGAGGGTCGTACTGAAAGTCATGAGCAACAATTTTTTGTAAAGTAACATGCTTTATTATTGACAAACCAAATTAACCACCTCAATCTACAGACCTTTCTTTATTTTTCCACATAATCACCACTTCTTTGTACACGTTTCTCCCAGCGTTCTGGGAGTTTGAAAATTCCCCTTCTGTAAAATTCCGTTCCAGCCACCCGAAGACACTGACACACTGCTTTCTGAATTGCCTCCCTTGTCTCAAAAGTCCACGCAGCTGATCCTTCACAAATCCGAAAAGATGGTAGTCTGAGGGTGCCAGATCAGGGCTATAGGAGGGGTGTGGAAGAACTTCCTACCCCATCTTTGCAATTGCTTCTAATGTGAGGCGAGTGGTGTGGGGGCGAGCGTTGTCATGCAGGATGATGATGATTCATCCCAGACATTTATCACGCAATGCACGACGGAGCTTGTGCAGCGTCTGGACATAACGAGCAGCACTGATGGTTTGCCCAGGTTCCAGGAATTTGGCCAGAATAAACCCCTCTGCATCTCAGAAGACTGTGCCCTGCCCTATTCCAAGCTTTTGGGCTATTGTGTCCACAATCACATGCCTGTCATCTTGAATGATCTCATCCACTCTTTCCTTGTTGCGTTCAGTTGAGGCTGTTCGAGGACAACCGCTCCGAGGCTCATCTTCGATGGCGGTGTTCCCATCTTTAAAATGTTTCACCTATCTTCGAACACTGCTCGCACCCATGCACACACTTCCATAAGCACACTGAAGTCTCTGGTGAATTTCGGCAGCAGGGATTTCCTCTTTCACAAGAAATTCGATGACAGCACACTGGCAAAACAAGATATCGTTATCGGCCATTTTGTTAGGAGTTATACTGGTCATGTGATGCAAGCTATTGACATCACAAGACACTCAAGGTTAACACAACAGCTCTTTTGTCTGCTGTTCTCAGGTTGCCTGCAAAAAAGTTGCTCATGACTTTTGGTATGACCTACGTAAAATCTAGACGTTCATTTATTTACAACAATAAGATATAAAATTTCAAGTTCCCACACCATTAATGAAACAAGAATATTGCCTGCCCAGGCTCTACAGTATGTTCCTCAACTACAGGTCCCTCAAACTTGGGCTCAGGTAGTTCTTCCTCCTGCTTAAGCAAAGAGTTTTCAGGGTCTGCCATTGAAAGCTCACTTGGTTTGAGCACCATCTTGTACTGGCATGGAATGGGCTTGGTGTTGAGCATGTCAAAGTCATTGTGTACTCCTGCCATGTGTCTTGCAATCTTGGTGCGAGTAGTGAATCCCTTCCCACAGACGTTGCAGTTGTGCGGGTACTTTTTGGTGTGCAGGATTAGGTGTTTATGTAGAGTGCTGCTCACACTGAAAGTGTATGGGCAATGAGGACACTTGTAGGGACGTTCTCCTGTATGAGCACGTCTCATATGCACTGCTAATATAGAGGTGTGCTTGAACTTGCGATCACAGATCTTGCACTTGTATGGCAAAGGGTCATCATGCCATTTGCGGTGCATCCGGTAGGTGCTATTGGAAGAGAAGTTGCGCCCACACAGCTCACATGTGTACCGAATTTCCTTAGTATGCGTAGCTTTGTGTTCTTCCAGCACAATCTCTGAGTGCATGCCTTTGCCACATACCTCACAATATACTGCATACTTCCCAGTATGAACAGACATGTGATATTTGAGACCTGATGGTGTGCGAAAAACTTTTGGACACAGCTGACAAGGAAATTTGTTCTTATACATCTCATGTCTCCGTTCATGATTAAACAGTTTTGTAGGATCCTTGATTTCTTTCTCACAGTATCGACAATGAGGGTCCCTGTGGAACACAGTCTTGTGTTTCTCTAATCTCATTTCATTGAGAAACATCTTCTCGCATATATCACATTTGTACACATATCTTTCTGGGTGAGTAAGTTCATGAGCTTTGCAGACCTTTTTGTTTGAAAACACCTTTTGACAGAAAGAACACTGATGAGTTTCGGGGTGCATCTCTTCAACATGCTGTCGCAAATGCAACTTATCTGTCAATTCTTTTGAGCATAAAGTACACTTCACACTTCCTGAACTCTTCTCATGGTTCCTCACATGTCTTTTCAAGTTATGATATGTTGTTAAAATCTTCGAGCAAATGTGACATTTGTATATTTTTTCCTCTGCCTCTCCAACCCTAGGACTATTGTGAATATTTTCAAGGTGTGTCCTTAGTCGAAGCTGAGTCAGGAACCTTTTATGGCACTTGTCACATTGATGCATAGCTCTCTCTGGATGCGTTAATTCATGTTCTTTGAACGCTCTCTTGCTTGTGAACTCCATATTACAGAATGAGCAATGCTGGGGTCCTGTATGTTGGTCCTCAAGATGCTGTTTCAGATGTAACCTATCAGTCAGCTCTTCATTGCACAATTTGCATGTGACCATACCTGGACAATTTTCATGATTCAAAAGATGCCTGTTTAGGTTACTGCGCGTTGTTAAGACCTTGTTACATATATGGCATTCATACATCTTCTTCTCAATGGCTATGTGACTCTTAAAATGTCTCTTCATGTGGCTCTCAGTGTAAGCCCTCAACCCACATATAGAGCATACATAAACCCTCTTCTTCAATGATGTGGCAGTTACATTCTTTACAATATCTGAGTTTTCACCATGAAGCATACAGCCTTCAGCCTTATTTTTGTCAGTATTCTGGTTCCCTTCCTGCTTCTCATTGCCTGACTTACAGTCTTCCAGACAATTAGAAGGATCAATAAGGAAATCACTGGTTTCACTGTCTTCATTTTTATCAATATCAACTGATAGGTTATCACCTTCATCTTTTTCCAAAACTGAATTTTCTAATAGGAAAGAGGCTTCCTCCATATCTTTCTGAACATCTCCATAAATGTCTTCATTTTCCCCAAGAGTTTCAGTGTTTACAGTTTGTTTGAGCTCATCACCTTGCAAGCCTTCATCCTGTGAACTTTTTTCATCTCTCTTTGCAATTTCACTGACAGGATCATCTGCGTGCAATTGTTCCAGTAGCTGCTCCACTTCGTCCTGGTCATGAGTCAGCAACCTGTCCTGTACCTGCTCTTCAGTACTGTGCTTGGACTCTGCCACATTCAGATGCTCCTCTTTCACTTGGAGAGCTTTTGAAACCCTGTGCTGCATAAAATGCTCCAGTAATCTGGTCTTTTCTTTAAAAGTTAGATTACACAGTCCACACTTGAAGAATCTGTGACTTCTCATATGCTTTTTCAGTAATGACTTTGACTTCAGCCGTTTAGAGCAGAGTGAACACTTATAAAGTACTGCCCTGTTATGTTTCAGAACATGAATGTCAAAAACTGTTTTGTCAGGACTCTGAAATTTACATATATTGCATTCATAAAATGTGAGAGGAGTCCTACTGCTTGCATTATCATTTGTTCCATTTCTCTGTAACCGCAAGTTATGTACATTCTTTACGTGTTCCTGAATGTCCCAGTGGTTGTGGAACACTTCATTGCAGTTAGAACACTTGAAATACATCTCTTTGGAATGAGTCTTTAAATGGTCCATAAATATAAGTGAACTAGTGGTTTTAAACTGACATGACACACATTTGTACCCTGTGATGTCTATACTGTCAAAACAGTGAATTTCTTTTTCATCGGTTGCCTCTTGTTTGATGTTTGGGAAAAGGTCACTGTTCTCATCTACTGAACTTACACACTTGATGTCCCTTAATCCCTGGAAAATCATCTGTCCACCATTATCTGTGCCATCTGGTACCTGAAAATTAATTTTTGTTAAACAGTATTGGAAAAACAGCAAATTTCAACTTATAATAGTTTCTTCACTGAAGGGTAGCATTATGGTCAACTCTATAAAAACAACATTAATTATATGTAAGGCAAAAATATGTAAAATTATCCCCGTACCTAAGTGTGTAATTAAGTGCTGTGTCAGTGAAGGTATAGCTCCACCATTCTTGACCTTGACATTAGATGGAGGTGAGTGGTCAGCTTCACACCCCTACCACTGGCTGGATGGGCCCCACAGCCAGTCTTCCCCCTGCCAGGAATCAGAACTCAGTTGTCCAGACCACAGCCCAGTTGCTAAACCAACTAGGCTATACCACCTGCTTTAATATTCAGAAATTTTGCATGTTGCTCACAGGGTGTAAATATGGGTTTCATATGTTTTTCAGAATTAACAATGATTACGTCCCTGAACTGCAGTAACCACTGTAACAGCAACACGGTGCATTTAAGGTTGGAAATTAATTTTTAATGGAGCCAGGACAGCTCATTTGGTATAGTGACAGGCTATGGACTGGGTGGCTAGGGTTTCATTCGTGAGGGTGGGCAAGACTTTTCTGTTCTCCATAACTTCAAGATTGGCTCTGGGGACTACCCAGCCTCCTATACAATAGACATGGGAGACTTTCTCTTGCAGTAAAGTGACACAAGCATGAAACTGACTACTCATCTTCACCTTGTGCTGATGTCAAGAATGATCCCCCATACATCATTGTATGGTAATTAATTGAGCAAAAGGACTTTACCTTCACCTTACTGAATTTTTTTATTATTACTTAGATGAACTCCACGCTCCACAAGATTTTGAATATATAATCTTCCTTACATATTTCACATAAAAATTGCTTCAAGGATACATAATTTTTATTACTTCATTGTCTGTGAAGTATTATAACAATTTATAGTCATGCACATTTCAAACCAGCCAGAGACCTAACTGTGTGTGGCACACACAACAAATCATTTTATGCTGTGAAACAAGGCAGCTCATTTTTCTCCAACTTTGGAGGAAGTCACATTCCCCATTCTGTGTGCTTCACTGATATTGTATTTTTGCGTTGCCTCCTGTTATTACATTCAGCACAAATAATCATTCAATGTCAAATCAACATAACTTAGGGGCAAAAATTTTAATCGCTACCTTCAATTCTAATAAAATTTTACAAGCTTGTTGGGTCTCCTTATGAAGTGATATGTTGGAAGTTTTACCTTTCTGTGACCATTAATTGCAGAGATACAGCAGTTTGAAAGTTTAAGTTTTCCTTAAGTTTACCCTCATTTTGATTAATTAAAATGCTTATAACTCTGATCTTAAGACAGAGGGTTCATTCTTGTGCTGACTTGAAAGTTCTTAAGTAGGGGTTTCATTTGGTATACTACTCAAAATATGCTAGGGCACATTAACATTTTTATCTTGACATTATGACTTTATGACAAATATGCAGCCAGATTTATTCAGGTTTCTTTCCCAAAATATGTAGTGATTATTTTAATATAACTTTGGAAAGTATAATGTTGGAGCATGAAAGTGATCAGAGGATATGATTTCTTGTCTATTAATGGTCTGGTTAGGCTTGATGAGTTATGTACTGACATGTACAGACATGCTGCACATGACTCAACCAGTCTTTCAGTTCATAAATGATGTCAGTAGAGATACGTTGAATTTTGTTGTCTGGCAGATTCTGTACTGGTTCAGTCACAGGCAAAATAAATTCTTATTTTTGACAAGTTTCAAGTAGCTGCAAGTGCTACAAATGTAAAAGAATTTAATGTTTTAAAACAATATTGTAACTCAATTACTGACTTGTGTCAACAGTGCTGAATGTCCATCACAGTGCAAGTTCCAAGAAAACCCTGACATCCTTATTGCACTGGATGATAAAGAAAGGTCCCTAACATTCAGAAAGAACAAAGAATCTGTGATGAACATAGGAAAACTACTGAAATTTTGCCTAAAAGTTTTGGAAATGAAGCACTTGTTTCTTCAAGTTCAGAATTTGACACAAGTGTAAAGGAAGACTTGAACAATTTCTAAAATTGAATCTTGGATTTTTAGAAGAGTCTCCATTCTCCCCTAAATAGTTGTCACAAGAAAACTATCCAGTGAAAAATTCATGAAAATCGGAGTCATAAAAAGAAAAAAAATATTCAATTTAACAAACACCAGTGACAGTTCAAGGGAAGGTGAAATGATAGCACAGTTGAAAGGAACATTTCATATGACAGGCAGAAAGAGTCAAAAGGTTCAAATTTTCACAATTGTTCCAAAAAGCTGGTCAATTATGAAAATCCAACAACAGTTCAAGGCCTCAAATTACATGGTTCAGACTGCCAAGAAATTGGTAGCTGAGAAAGGGATTTTGGCGAGCCCATGCAAAGTTCTGCCTCTTGCAACAGCTGAAATGGTGAAGTAATTTCATATAGCTGATGAAAACAATAGGATTATGACAAGGATAAAAGACTAAGTTGTGTTAACTCAGAAGGCAAGAAGATTCATCTTCAGAAATGACTGATACTAGGTAACCTAAAAGAAACCTACATAAGTCTTATAGAATATAATTCTGAAAGGTATTGGGGTTTTCAGTGAGTTATATTTTCTGGAATATAACACCATGTTGTCTGCTAAAAGTTAACAATTGTTTTGGAGGTACATGTTGCCTCCATCTTCATGGTCAAAGAATAAGCCAATCAAGAAACCAGTGTGAAGCACATAGGAAGAAGAGCTTTCGATTGGCACAAGAATGAGTCCTCTATCTTAATTTACAACCAGAGTTGTAAGCATTTTTTCGGAATCAAAGTGTGGGAGAAGCAAAGGAAAACTTAAAGCTTCAAAGTGAAATAACTTTGTAATTAATTTGTCACAGGAAGGAAAAATTTCTTATTTATCAATTTTTCATAAGACTCTGTAGGCATACAAAATGTCACTGAAATGCAAGGTAGTCATGTGAATTAATGTGTTGATCTCAGACGGAATGACCCAAGCATACTTGAATTATGAGTTAAAATGTCTATAAAGCTATAATTTATCACATTTTCCCCATGCTTTAACCACTGTTTATTTTCTGTGTGCAGTTTATTTCATGATGCTGTCAACATCTAGACTATATAGCGTCAAATGGTAGGAAGACTGATGAATTTGAAAGGATTTGGAAAGAAGCAGCCATATCTAACCAAGATACAATTGAAAGATTTGCCCGGATCGATCAAGAGGAACTATGAAAACTGCAGTCAGAATAGCCAGTGTTCCTGCTGAGATACAAACTGAGCATCTCTTGAACACATATCTGGAACAGTATCACTATATCAACTAACTCAGTGCAATCATGTATGTGGTTCTTAACAATTAACAAAATACAGAATCGCTTATGCAATGAAACCTTCACTGAATGTAACTATTAGGCAGCTTGACAACAATAGCAAATCTGTCAGAACATGCAGCTGTTATATATTATGTCAACTCACATAACTGTGATGACAGAAAATTAAAAATAGCTATTGCTTTTTTATTTGGTTCATTCTGACCCATTGCACTAGTAACAGTGTAAAAGATTATCAACTCTGTCCAGTGTGATTGATAAATGTTTTTTCTCCTTTTTAATCTTTCATCCTTGACAAGTTTCAGTTGGAGTGACTATCTTCAGAAGGATATATCAGTACATGCAGAAACTACTGTTACAATGTGATTGGTCATTATCAATACATACATACAATACCATTACAATGTCATGAATATAAAATAAAGAACGTTGGTTTGTTTGCTCTAAATTTTAACAAAGGTTTTTAAACCACACTTGTAAATAAACTAATTATAATAATTTACAAATATTTTAATAAATTCAGGCACATCACTGTAGTTGTTAAAGGCTATGATTTTACATTTATCACATTGTAATGGTATTGTATGTATGTCTGTATTGATAATGACCAATCACATTGTAATAGTAGTTTCTGCATGTATTGATACGTCCTTCTGAAGATGGTTGCTCCAACCAAAACATGTCAAGGATGAAAAATTAAAAAGGAGAAAAAACATTTATCAATCGCACTGGATGGAGTTGATAATCTTTTATACTAGCTACTGGTGTTCTAAAAGCATTTGCAACCAATATAATGAAATAAGCAAAAGGCAAAGCAACAGTTTAGCCACAAAAGCGCAACATTGGACGATCAACAAACAAAACTGAACAAGATCTTACTGCTATTACCACTCCTTATTGTTCAATGTGCAGAAATATGGCAATCAAAAGTGTTGTGGTACACAATTTTAGAAACACAGTAACAAATCTCATAACAGAATTAAATTAATTTTGGTTCAGGAATTTGAAGACTGGAATGCACTGCAGTAGTGCTATCACCAAATTCACCAATATTATCTCAAAAGCTGCGCCATAGCTTAAGCGGTTAGTTGCTGGCTTCCCACTGCTGCGGTGTAGTGAAGCAGGATTTGTGATGGACAAAGTGACGCTGGGGCAGGTTCCCCCCCCCCGAGTACTTCNTTCAGTTTCCCTTGCCAATCCTCATTCCATCAAATTCTCCATAAGCATTATCACCAGTACAGGTACAATAGGACATATGGAAGCCGACGTGCCGAGGGAACCTGATATGGATTCCACCTCACACTATATGAAATCTTAACTATTGTAATCTACTGTAAACAATTTTAAGTACTGTAACTTTATTCTCTTATTGTAATCAGCCAATGTACAGTAACTGACTTGTCCTACATCATGTAACAATGATCTATAGAGAAGAAATAAATAAATAAATAAATACAAGAAAACAGATAACTACCTCCCTTGAGCAGAGTCCTTCATGATAAAATGACAGTCTGTCATTCTGTTACTCCCAAAATTCTCTGCCTTTTATGCAAACTCAACATTCAATGGCACACACATAAGAATCCAATTTTGACAACTAAACCACCCTACAAACTCAAAGTTGGTATTAGTACCCTCACTATATCAAAAATTGATCATGCAACAGCCACTGTGAATCCACGTGTTACACTAAAATCACGTTACAATAGTAAACATACAACATAGTACCTCATGGCTTAGCTTTATGTAACATCTGCTCCTAAAATTGCATTTAGAAATAGTTCTTAACACTGGGTCCTTTTCACCAAAGTTTCTAAATTTAATATCATGAGGGACACCTCTTAGTACTCGAAATACTTTTTGAAGGATAGGTAAAAGGACTCTTGGGATGGGATCCATACAAATAACTCTAAGTCCTATTTTACATTTTACCTCTTCTTCCAATCCATACATGTATGGGTAGTCCACCAAGTGTGATCCACTGTCCTCATCATCACACAAATTGTATTTCATTTTCAAATAGCCAGTTAGTGTTTTTTTTACAACTCCTATATCAACTTCCAGTTTATCAAGATGGATTATTAGAGATGCACAGCGGTGACATAATACATCTTCTGCTGTAACAATTACCATGCATCTGTCTCCCATTAACTGGCCAATTTTTGTTGGCAATGCAATTTTGGTGTAGGGAGCAATACCCATTAAAAGATGAGTGGCCCTACCACAGACCATACTGTCACAAATAAAGCACCGTGATGTTGCAGAATTGTGGTTCCCTGCATCTTCTTCCAATTCCAATTCTGAATCATATCGCAGCATCTAAAAGAAAGTTAGGTAATTATATACACCACGAATCATACGAAACCTTCATATTATTTTACAATAATAAAAGTGCAACATTTGGGGTTTCCACAAATATAATACATATATAAATACGTAATGTCCATTATACGTCCCTTCACATATTCCAGCTTAAAGTAAATATAAAACAGCAAAATACATAATAAATGTATAACTTCAACAATTTCAATGATTCGTATTGCCTGCCTATTTGGGATGCTTTCCTTAGTTCTGAGGGCAAAAGGAGCAGTCCTTAGTACGAGAAAGTGACTGAGTTGAATATTGCGTTAAGATCTGCAATCAACTACTGTGTGCATAACAATATTTTACAGGATTACCTTTCCAATCCTATCACAGATATTCTTCTCCATGATTAAACTCGTTATTTCAAACACGTAACATACAAATGTACATAATCTTCACACAGTGTAGCCATTTTACTGTTTCATGTGGTTACGAGTGTTTTGAGTACGATTTGGATTGCGTCACTAGGAGGCATCTATATGGTGCGTTTACATGAATGCGTCTTCACTGTTTCGAAATATTCAACGAAAATATATAACCAGAATTTAAATTTCGACGAATTCCATTAGCTTCATAACTGATTTCAAACCTGTTTCCTCAACATTTACCTATTGTAAAATAGTTACCAAAGATATATATTTTTGATGATGCATGTTGGTAGCTTTGGAAATAAAGGATATTGCATGGACAAGGCATTTTTCAACGGCTCTGACCACTCCGACGAAGTCGTAATATGCGAGAATACATGATATAGGTGTAGTGGTAATTTGATTTAGGGAATATTCCAAATACACAAGGCTAGCAGAGGCCGGAATGGGATTTGTACTGCTTGCATCCTAAGAACCAAAGCAAGACCCTGAAACTTAATTTCCCTGTTACTCTACCAGATTGCGCTCGAATGAGTTCTGGACACTGGTGACGATTTGTGAGTAGGTCTCTGCATATCCATTTGGTATTGCTATGACGGGTATAAAGAATATGTCATGCGTTCTCGTAAAGAGATAACATACAGCCGGTTCCATGAACTTCCTTAGAATCGATGGTGGTGACCGGTGGTGACGACGGTGACGACAGTAGCCACTAGGCCACTAATGCACCGTCATTATTAGTAGAGCGTATGAATCATCTGTGTTTTCGTAATGGTGTTATCCGCTATGTTGTGCTATGAACTTACGGACTGTTTCGTAGTTAGTAGTGATAGTTTAGTGGAGGTTTGGTATATGTGATGCAGTGGGTGTCCATAGTGCTTCTGTAATGTGCATAAACCATTGCGACTTGTAATTTCAAGCGCCAGTTAACGCATGTGGTTATGTAGTATCTACATTGGTTAGAAATATGTAAATAACGTCAGCAGGATACTGTATGTTGGCTGCCCCACATGCAATACTCATCATTGTACTACATACTAAACAGGTAATCCTTTGTGTAAGTTACATAGTAGCATGCATTTTTTGCCGAATTTTGAAACCATTTATACCCTTTGACACCTCACTACCTTTGTAGGTACATGTTAGAATCAGGGTTTAGTGTTATTCATTTTGAAAATGCAGCCTTAACACGGTTATGATTAAGAGACGTTTACTTTCCAAGGTATATAAAATTTTGTCAGTAATAGGAAGGTATCGTTATAAAAATGTTTTTCTTCCCTAATATGCAAGAGTTTCATTATATATATACCAAACTATACCAACAGTAGCAAAACCAATTCCAGTGATTGTGAATATGGAACTAAGAACTAATAAGAGAGATAACAACATGCTTTCACCAAAATCTAAGCTTAACTTAATTATAAAAACTAAGGACATCAAAAGGACTAAACGAGATAAATAAGCATAAAATAATGATAATAGATGATAGTCATTGCAAGGGAACAGCAAGAAAAGCAAGTGATTACTTAGGAGATAAGTTTGCGGTAATGGGTATGATTAAACTGGGTGCGGGAATTCAGGATATTCTTACATCAATGAATCAGAATTACAGAAGTCTGACCAAAAAAGATGTAATAGTAGTACAGGGAGGAGCTAATGATGTGTATAGAACACAGTTTGTAAAATTCTGTAAGGATTTCAGTAATGTAAATATAATTATACTAGATATCCCTCACAGGTATGACCTGACGGAAACCTCCTGTGAGTTGACCAAAGCATTTGATTGTGTAAATCACACAATACTTGTTGCTGAGCTAGAGTTCTGTGGTTTTTAATGGTATAGCAGGAAAGTTAATTAAAACTTATTTGAGGGATAGACAACAAAGAACACTACTAAATAGCAATATTACAAGTGGAATTTCGGAGCGGCAAAGTGTAAAACAGGGCATCCCTCAGGGCTCCGTTCTGGGGCCATTGCTCTTTTTGATATATATTAATGATTTGACAAATATAATAAATAGAGAATCAAAACCAATTTTATTTGCTGATGACACCAGCATACTGTGCTGCAAGTGAGATCTTAAAGAACTTGACATTGCCCTAAAAGAAACTCTTGAATCAATCAATAAATGGTTCTCTATAAACTCACTAATTTTGAATTTAACTAAAACGAGTTGTGTCCAGTTTTTAACAACACCAAATGCACTAATAAACTTAAATATTAAACATAGTGATATCCAAATCAATAATGTGAATACTTTGAAATTCCTTGGACTGATAATTGATAGTACTTTAACATGGAAGGAACATATCAAACAAACAGCCAGCAAATTGAGCTCGGCTTGTTATGCTATTTCATTCATTCATTCATTCATTTATTTCACTTTCTAATTGATCCTGATACACTCATAATACAAGCCATAGAATATAGAATTAGCCACAAGATCAAAATTTAAGTTACAATAATTAATTGAAACATGTCAAAAACAAAAAACAAAACAAACATAAGCCTCAAATCTTACAAAACAAACATACATGCAAACAATTATAAAGCATAAAGCGGACATACATAAACAAATTTACATCGGATACAATAAATATCAAAATTCTAATTCTGGTTCACTTCATTAATAAAATTGACAAAATTATGTGAGATAAGACAATAATCCAATACAACAATTGATAACAGTAAACCAGATACAATATAAACAAGCTGTATGCTAAGGCATGAGTCAGAGTTATAAAATTTCATTATATAATATAAAATTTATAGTAATATTTCATCAAAACATAAAATTATATTCATCTAATTCATTCTATATATCAGGTAAAATTCCAATTCCATAGATCCATCCATAGGGTGAAAGCGTCAATGTCATCCTTAACACCAAATTTCACCATCAAAGAACTCCTTCAATGAATAAAAGGAATTCAATAAAAGATAATTTTTAGGACATTTTTAAATTGGATCCTATCCTCTGATAATTCCTTTATGTAGGGAGGTAGATGATTAAATGCTTTAATACCCATATAATAAACACCATTTTTATAGATTGCCAACCTTGGTAGTGAAAGGTGAAAATTATTTTTATTTCTAGTATTAAGATCATAAATCTCAGAGTTTGTTTTGAATAGAGAAGCATTATCAATTACAAATTTTAATAATGAAAAAATATACTGAGAATAGAACGGCAATATTTCTAGTTTTCTGAACAGGTCCCTGCAGGAGTCCCTACCTCCAGAATTCATAATAATTCTTATAACCCTCTTTTGTAGTTTAAATACATTGCTACTATGTGAGGAATTCCCCCCAAAAATTATACCATATGACATAACTGCATGGAAGTACGAGAAGTAAATCATTCTCAAAGATTCTTGAGATACAAAGGGTCTTAAGAATCTAATAGCGTAGCATGCCTTGCACAATTTAGCCTTAAGTCCATCTATGTGGTCCTTCCATGACGAGGAATTGTCAACAGTGATACCTAAAAACTGAGTGTTTGTAACGTTAGGAATATGTTTATTTTTATAGCTAATATCTGTAGGAGTTGTTAATGCATTGGTGGTTCAAAATTGCACATATTGTGTTTTGTTATAATTTAATGATAATAAATTAGAGTTAAACCATATGTTCAATTGTTCGAATACAAGAGTGATATCGTTTGTAAAGTTTACTATAGTGGGATTACTGACGATGATACTAGTATCATCGGCAAATAAAACTGGCTTAGAAATATTATTTACAACTTTGGGTAAATCGTTTATATAAAAAAGAAAAAGGATTGGGCCAAGGATGGAACCTTGAGGTACACCACACTTAGCCCTACCCCAATCTGAAAAAGTATGAGAACATGTTTGATCATCATCATCAATGCAGACTCTTTGGTATCTATCATTGAGATATAAGAGTTCTAGTCTCAATATTGTCCCTAGAGAGCTTATTGATGATATATAATGGCTATGTTCATTCTATAATGTCATATGGCATAATATTCTGGGGAAATTCAACGTATAGTACCCAAATATTTAAAATTCAAAAAAGAATAATTAGGGTAATAATGAAAGCAGGAAATAGTGACACTTGTCGGCCTCTATTTAAAAAAATTAAACATTCTTCCATTTTATTCACGGTATACGTATATTTTCAATATTGGTCGTCATAGTTAAAAACATGGACAAGTATGTAGCAAATTCAGATATTCATAACATTTATATGAGACAAAGATTTGAAGTACATTATCCAACTTATAAATCAACCAGGGCTCAAAAGGGAGTATCTTACACTGGGATTAGAATATTTAACAAATTACCGCATAGTATAAAAAATTTATCGCAAGATTTAAATAAATTCAAATATTTCCTTAAAAATTTTTGCAGGTGGGCTCTTTTTATTCTTTAGATGAGTATTATGAATGGAAAACAAGGGATGATTGTGTTAATTACAGATAAATAAAACAACATTAGTCATTTTTAAAACTTTTATTGTTGGATACCTATAATTCTTTAGATATGCTTTTACTCTATAATTGACAATATTAAATATGTATTTTGAAGAAAGCAGTCTTCTGGGATTTGGCACCGTGTATATGTGGTGTTAACCGACGTTCCTCCGAAACGTCGGTTAACACCACATATACACGGTGCCAAATCCCAGAAGACTGCTTTCTTCATAGTCACCGCCATGAAAGCCTGAAATCTTACACAATATGTATTTTATTATGATAATAAGTTGCAATTCAAGTGTCATATGCATGTTGTATTTAATTATAACATTGTATCAATAGTTATTGCAACAGTGGTTGTAAATATGTTGTAATATCTTTATGACGTTCTCTGGATTAATTTTATTGTAACTTGGGCTTTGACGTGTTCTATATCTGGAGGCGTTATCGCGAAATGTAGATCTGATGAACATAAATAAATTGAAATTGAAATACACAGAATCATTGATTGCTTAATTGGGATTTTTGTTTGTGCTGTGATATGATGTGGAAGGAGTCTGGTATTGTACCAGTTCACAAGAAGGGCGATAAAACTAACTAGTAATTATCTTGGGATATCACTGCTATCAACTTCATACAAAATTTTATCCAATATTCCTGTCTCAAGGTTAAGTCCATATTTAAATGAAATTATTGGGGCTCATCATTGTGGGTTTCTACATAACAGATCAACTACTGATCATATCTTTTACATTAGTCAGATACTAGAGAAGAAATGGGTGTAGAATGAGACAGTACATCAGCTATTCATATGTCAAGAAAGCCTGTGATTCAGTTAGGAGGTAGGTATTGCACAGTATTCTAATAGAACCCATGAAACTAGTTAGGCTGACTAAAATGTGTTTAAACAAAAAGTATGATAAAGTCCATATAGGTAAACATTTGATAATATGCCTATCCAGAATGGTTTAAAATAAGGAGCTGCTTTATCGCCACTGCTTTTCAACTTTGCTTTAGAATATGCCATTAGGAAGGTCCAGGAAAACCAGATGGGACTGAAATTAAATGGGACACATCAGCTTCTGGTCAATGCTGATGATGTGAATCTACTGGGTGATAATATAGATACCATAAAGAAAAATACAGGAACCTTAATTGACGCTAGTAAATAGGTTGGTCTAGAAGTAAACACAGAGAAAGCTAAGTACTCATATATGTTGCTGTCTTGTCACCAGAATGCAGGCCAAAATCATGACATAAAGATAGCTAACAGATGTTTTGAAAATATGGCACAATTCATATATTTGGGAACAACTATAACAAAACAAAACCTGATTCAAGGGGAAATTAAGTGGAGATTGAATTTGGGTAATGCTTGCTACCATCCAGCCCAGAACCTTTAATCTTCTTATCTGCAGTCTAAAAACATAACAATTAGAATACACAAAACTATAATTTTGCCTGTGGTTCTGTATGGGTGTGAGACTTGGTCTCTGTCATTAAGGGAGGAAATATTTGGACCAAAGAATTCCATAACACAGATAGATCTCATAGTAACAAACAAGCAAGTTTTGGAATGCACATCATCAGTATTGGACTTGGGTTATTCGGACCACTTGGCACAAACACTAAAGATTAATGTAAATAGATGAGAGAGGGGTCCTAAAACGAGCAGAAAAAGACAGTTTACTATAGAGGTTATCTAGGAGTTTAATTATTTATTGCAGAAGGAGCTATGGCAGGAGAGTTTTTCAAACTCAGGTGCAAGTGCTAGTTTTAATGATTTTATGGGCACGATCCTTTATTATTATAATATAGCATTTCCAAAAAAGACTGTTTATATGAAAATGACAAGGTAAAACAAATGGATTACCCAAGGCATAAGAAATTCTGGTAAAAGGATGAGACTGTAAAATAGTTTTAAAAAACAGCATAATCTGTCTAGGGACATGCTGGAATATATCACCAGATATATAAAAAAAATAAAAGTGTTATGAAAGAAGCAAAAAAAAAAAATGGCAAATGATAAGTATGTTTCAAGGTCTCAAAATAAAATGAAAGCTGTGTGGCATTTAATAAAAAATGAAGTTGGTAAGTCATGTAAGGGAGATAAGAAAATCCAGCTGTTTAGCGGTACAAAAATAATATCAGATCCGCAAAGTGTGGCAGATATGTTAAATAATTTCTTTGTTGAAATAGTTGATGACTTTTTAAGTCAAATCAACAATAATAACAAAAACACACAGCGGCAGAAACAAAGGATAAACTGCTGCCCTAATACCATATTTTTCCATCCAGTCACTGAATATGACATAGAGTGTGTAACAAATAGTCTAAAAGGTAAATTATCTGCAGGATATGATGAGATACCAGAATATCTTGTTAAAAAATGTATAAATTATGTAAAAAGACCACTGGCTCATATTTTCAATGCCTCTTTGAGCTCAGGCACCTTCCCAGATAAAATTAGCTAAAGTGATACCTCTTCATAAAAAAGGGGGAATATCATGCATGATATTAAAAACTATAGACCGATATCCATTTTATCGGCATTTTCCAAAATATTAGAAAAACTTATGTATAATAGGCTAATGCCGTTTTTAATTCAAAATAATATATTAACAGAGGCCCAAAATGGCTTCAGAAAGAATAAATCAGCTGACACAGCAAGTAAGTCTTTTTATTGAAGGTATACAGGAGTTGTATTTTAGCGTCTTGTTGCACTGATTTTCATCCATGATGTGTATACAGTTGCCGTCTTGTAGTGCACTCAGTTTCACCTGTTACTTCACGACATGTTTCGGCAACATAGTGCCACATTCAGGTGCCCTAATTACGCTAATCTATTTCATTGCTTGCCTTTATAAAATTATTTAAAATGTATTTAAAAAGTGCGTATATGTCAACTGTAATAAATTTACACACACTAAACCTTGTTAAGATTATTCATCTTCTGCGTCATAATTACAACTTGCGTGTGGTTCTTCCACTGTGGGGGTCATTTTTCTTATATTCTCTGTAAACTGTGTCTTGTGATGTGTGTTCCCTTCGTAGCTGCGAGTGCCATAGGATTATTTTTTGATTTATCAAAGGCATATGACGTAATAGACCATGATATACTTTCAGAGAAACTAGACTCATATGGCATAAGAGGCGTGCCAAATATGTGGTTCAGGTCTTACCTGTCAAACAGAATCCAATATGTAGAAATAAAAAATACTGACGGCAGTGTCAAAACCAGTTATAATTCATCATGTAGGAAAGTGAAGTATGGTGTACCACAGGGATCAGTGTTGGGGCCACTTTTATTTTTACTATACATTAATGATCTTACAGAAAATGTTCAAGGAACAAAGCTGGTTTTATATGCAGACGATACCAATTTGTTAATTACTGGAAAAGATGAACTTGACCTTCAGTGTAAAATAATGAATGTTATGAAAGAATTAGAAATATGGTTTCAAAAAAATAACCTTGTAATAAATACTAAAAAGAAATCTACCATGTAATTTCATTCAAAACAGCCGAGAGATCCGTTAAGTCCACAGATAGTTTTTAATAATACAGAAATAGTATATCAGTCAGAATTGAGATTTCTTGGAATTCACATGACAGAAACCCTAAAATGGTGCGCTCATGCTCAGTTTCTAAAAGCAAAGCTATGCAAAGTAATTTATATGGTGAATATATTAAAAGAAATAATGAGTCCATATATGATAACAATTATTTATTTTTCGAGTTTTGAGTCATGTATGAGAAATGGTAATATATATAATAGAAATAATAATATTATTATTATTATTTAGCCCCGTTACAGACAATACAGAAAACAGTTACGTAATAGGCACCACTGTTGTCTGACGCCATGTTTGCCGATAGCCTAGCAACGCTTTCAGGAGTTGTTTACGGCTGTATAGCAACCGCGGCATCCCTTGGTAACGTCACCGCTGGTGGGGTAGGGGAAGGAGTGCTGACTTGCCTGTTACCCTAGTAACGACAGTGCTCCGATGGTGTTACGTCACCGCTGGCGGGGGGAGGGGTGCCCTGCATAGCGCAACACATCACAGTATTATTCAGATGACAGACCCCCTATATTAGGGTGGTACAGTGCATACTGTAAAGATATGCATGAGAATTAAATGTAAAACTGACATTTTCCCTATCCAGATGGTTGTAATACCTGTATGTATGGATTGTTGAATTATAATAAAAATGAAAAAATGAAAATGAAATGAAAGAGAGATTAAGTGATGGGAAGCTGAAGAAAACTACATAATGAGAAGATTCACAACTTGTACTCTTTTCGAAGTATAATTAGAATGTGCAAGTCAAGGAGGATGAGGTGGGCAGGGCATGTAGCATGAACGAGGGTGAAGAGGAATCCATACAGGATATTGTTGGGAACGTCAGAAGGAAAGAGCCCACAAGGAAGACCAAGACATAGGTGGGTGGATAATATTAAAATGTATCTTAAAGAGATAGGATGGGATAGTATGGATTGCTTTGTGTGGCTCAGGATAGGGATCAGTGGAGGGCTCTTTTGAACACGGTAATGAACCTTCGGGTTCCATAAAATGCTGGGAGGTTCTTGAGTGGCTGCACAGTTGGTGGCTTCTCAAGAAGGGCTCAGCTCCATGAGTGAGTGAGTGTGATATGTTGTTAGAAAAGGTGTGTTTTTGATATTATCGTTATCGTCTTGTAGCATTCAGAATTGACAGTCTCACCAGACTCCAGGAAAACCAACAAAATCACACCCTGCCTATCCCAAAAGACCATGGACATCACTTTCCCTGCCAATGGCTGTGTCTTGAACTTTTATCTTGGGGAATCTGGATGTTGTCATTCCATGGACTGTGTTTTAGATTCTGGCTCGTAGTGGTGACACCACGTCTCATCTCCGGTGATGATCCTATCCTGAAACTTGTCACCTTCAGCCTCAAACTGGTGCAACAGGTCCTGACTGACTTCCATTTGATAAGTTTTGTGGTCCTGTGTAAGCATCCACAGGACCTACCTGGAACAGACTTTGCAATAATCCATCTTCCCCCAACATCGTTTCCAATGCATTACAGCCGATATTAAGCTGTGCACACAGTTCCCTGGTTGTTATCTGCTGATCTGTGTGGATGAGCTGATTGAGGTGCTGTTCATTGTGAGGAGTGGCAGCTGAGCAGGGATGCCCAGGGCGTGGTTTGTCATGCACTTCACTTTCGCCACTGTTGAATGGCACTACCTGCCGCCTCACTGTGCTGACATCCACTGTATCGTCTCCGTACACCTTTAGCAAGCGTCGGTGAATGTGAATGGGTGCAATTTGTTTGGCAGTGAGAAATTCAATAACACATCTCTGTTTTTGTGCCCAGTTCTATGTCGGACGCCATTTTGGTAGGCTGCTCTGCTGTCGCTGTCTGTCGCACGACAACCAGACTAACAGAACATTGGCGGGAAGGTTGAACCTTTACTACAACACCACCAACATCCAGCTCAGACATTACATATTAACACAAAAAAATAGGAGCCATTATATGCGGAATGCCCTTCGTACTTATAACACAGTTTTACTGTAACCAAATCAGTCAATGTAGTGTCACTGAAGTTGGTTAAATTTAATGTTTCAGACTTGTCATCAGTGTGTATGTGTATGTGTATGATGACCCATATGGAAATATATGTAGTTACTGCTAGTTCAAGTGTTCCTGACATGTTGACTTGAAAATCAGTAAAATTTTATTTTTCTTTTTGCAAGAGGGAGGGATAGTGAAACGAAATCTGTGATTTGTACATATTGCAAGGGTAGTATCTTGTAAGAATGGACCAGGATTATGGCTTGCGTGGGTGAAAGGTTATAAGCATTCACAAAATTCTGTGGAGAAACTGCTTGGAATATTGGAATGTAAATGAGTGGATAGGTGTCAGGGAAATTGTTTTTGGAAGTGAACTGCATTGAACTGCTTTCAGTGGGCTTTGTCATTAGTGGTGTTATTGTATTGTATTGTATTGGAGAGGGTGGGTTTCCCCATGCACTTAGACCACCTGTTGGTCCATTGTGCGACCCCCTATGATATTCTACCAGTCTCTATTCCCTACTGGTACGTGCCATCAGTCTCGACTCAGCCAGCGAGTTTGGCCTCTACTGGCTCAACGGTATCTCGATGCTTCTCCCATCTACCAGAGGTGTTAGAGACTACTGTTGGGCGGGAAATGTCCCGAATTTGGCTCAGTGGTCCCCTTAGGACACGAGGTTCTTTTACGTGCCATAAAGCTACGACATGGGACCCACGGCTTAAGTCCCTCCTGGAGGACTTGTTCCCTGAATTTCTCCACCCTTAAAAATTCCACGACGTCCGCCGGGTTTGAACCCGTGTACCTTGAGTCACGAGGTGGGAACGTTAGCCCTAGACCACGGAGGCCGCTCATTAGTGGTGTTAAATGTTTGCCTTATATTGGCAGAGATTCACTTTCCCCCAAAATGGTGCATGTTCTGGTAACTGTGCGTTAAGCACAACACAGATGATGCCCAGAACAATAACTGTCACAAAATCCATATAATTTCCCTTCCCATATTTAGTATTTAGTTACATCAGAAGCCACCATTTATTTAAAACTTTCATTAATTAATCTTCAGTTCTTGTGGTTCTATTCCACACTCTCTCATTCTTAAGTTGTATTACTCGTTAAGTTAAATGTTTTTGCTTGTATGTACACAGACTTTTATATTTTTCTGACAGATTCAAATTTGGTGACATTATGTGTCATGTTGGCTTATGAGCTTCAGCTTCATTCTTGTTGCACAGTATGCAGTGTTTTGGTAAACACTTAAGTGGTCATCTTCAGTGTGAATGTCTTAAGCAGTCTGTGCATTAATGTTTATATTGTCACATGTACGCGTGACGAAAATGACATTTTCTAGTTTGGATGATTGGATTTATCGGAACTTTGGTTACACACTCTCTCTTAAT
This sequence comes from Cryptotermes secundus, assembly GCF_002891405.2. Lineage (NCBI taxonomy): Eukaryota > Metazoa > Arthropoda > Insecta > Blattodea > Kalotermitidae > Cryptotermes > Cryptotermes secundus. Next base: position 3,291,939 of record NW_019730108.1, read on the forward strand.
TACACTTAAATACAGGCAATACAGGACTATTGCTGATTTACACACTTTCCATTTCACCATTGCGTACACACTAGGATTATTTGTTTCCACTAGTCGTCTCATAGCAACAGATCTCAATGCAGAAACTGTTACTTTAAATCACTATAAAGTCTCCTTGTTATTTCATCTTCAGTCACTCTGTACTCCGCTGTCCTAATCAGTACTCAATTAATCTTCGCAATTCACTAAGAATGTGCATCATTCTTGTCCTCATACTCTCAACTGTTGAACCCTCCTGGATTCTCCACTTCACTCTGTTCACGTGATTCTGCTGCTATTATTTCTCTCTACAACAAACTCAGAACTCTGTCACTCACTTATATAGCCGAAGGACTGACATTGACCAACAGTAAACGCGTTACATGGCAGCCACCTACTGTTGATGTGTGACCTCATTGATCCTATGTCAACTGCCGGACACATGGAAAACACAGCTTGCTCTACTGCAGCAGGTGCGTATCATGTTTACAGAGCTGTTGCCTGGCAATGCATCAATCAAATATGTCACAATATGTAGAGGTCAGACCTCTGAATGGGGCTAAACAGGAGCCAGACAGAGACCTTATATGGTCACTTTATTGGGGTGCCAAAACATATTTAAGCACAATAGATCACTGTAGGTCGCAGTGCAAGGGCTGAAAAAGCCCACCCCTTATACATTCGTATATAGTAGTGATAGTGAGATAAATATGACAGGTTTGTCAGGTGGTGAACAAAGTGTCAGCTCTGATGAAGCAGAAAGTATCAGTGACAGCAGTAGCATGCAACCTGACAAAAACTTTGTGGCCTTTAATTTGCAAGCGAACTATACTGACTGAATGACTGCCTCTTGTCAGCGAAGTTAGTACCAGCTTTAGCAGATAGAGGGTGTCGCATGGTCAACGCAGTGGATCCCCATGGCCCTTAATCTCGCTTTTCAAGACTGGACCTGACACATGGATAAATTCAGGTGCGGAGTGACCAAATTTTCCATTCAGTGGCAAGCCTGGCATAAATGTTGATTTAGAAGACCCCAATAACCCCTGGAATATTTTCATTTGTTTTGTACCATAGACATTGCAGAACTAATAGCCAGAAAAACAAATTGGTCTGCCCAAACATTTTTAGAAAACATGCCTAATCAAAATCTAAAATCTAGGAACCATCATTGGGCTGGTATTGAAAACTACATAATTATAAATTATTCACAGTATCTGTCACTTTAGTTGTAGCATTGTTTCTCATGGTATAATGGTTTTAATGATGATTTCATAGTGTGTAAAAGATAACAATTTTATAGCCAGTGTTTGGAAGAACAGTTCAGTTCATCTTCAGGGTAGAAGGAAGAATATAAGACTATAAGACTATATAAGACTAAGACATACCGTGAGAACCGGTAAAAGCAGACTGGTGTTGGAAATATACACAGCTATGTGCGAGCAGAGAAGAAGGGGGGAAGGGCATGGCCTGTGTAGCCTTCTGGATCTGGCGTCAGAAGGCTACACAGGCCATGACTGACTAATATAACACCCCCCCCCCAGCTTAAGGGTTAGTGCCCAGCCTTTAACCTTGCCTTTCTCTCTCCCAACACAAAAACCCTACTTGTCCCAGCTCCTTCCCCCCCCACCCTGACACTACTATTTTCACTTGTATACTTGCCCTTCCCCCCTTCTTCTCTGCTCTCACATAGCTGTGTATATTTCCAACACCAGTCTTCTTTTAACGGTTCTAACGGTCTCTTCGCTTGCGGATTTCTTATATTTTTCCTTCTACCCTGAAGATGGAGGTGATATGTTCCTCTGAAACGTCGGTTAACACCACATATAAACGGTGCCAAATCCCAGAAGACTGCTTTGTTCATAGTCACCGCCGTGAAAGCCTCAAATCTTACATACTATGATCATGTTTCATCTCTAAGCACCAGATGCTGCATATACTGAATGTGCATGAGTCAGACATGCCTTAGTGATCAAGTGTGGGGAACTTGCATGTCAGTGGTGACAGTGGTAGATTTTTTCAGAATAAAGCCCGAAGTATGGAATTTTACTAAAAATGTATAAACGTTAATGTAATGGCTATAGAAATGAAAATACAGAAATGTGAAGTCTGATAATTGGTCTTTCAGAGGCTTTTTGTTCTATAATATTATAATGACACATGATGGTGATATTATGCTTTAAAAAGGGAGCAAAGATTATAAAATTAAAGACTGCAGTGACAAATTTAAATGTCCAGGGGATTTAATGTGCTACTGTGGGTAAAATAAGTATTCTAAAATGTAGTCTAATAGATTGAAGTCAGCAATTTCTCTCTTCTACTTAAGTTTTACCATTTTCATATTTTCACACCATATCCCACTCAGTCTGCTGTTTCCCTATTACCTAATGCAGACCTAATAGAGAACACAGAAATATATGAAATGCACTCTGTACTCTTTCCATGGTAGCCACAGCTGTTAAAACAACGTGAAAGTATTCTGGTAGAGTTTGTGGATATTTATCAAATTTCTCATGTCTGTGTTTTTTTTAATTATGTGAGTAATACACTGATATATTGGGTTTTTGGACTTTATCCATTGTCCTGGTTTTTAGATAACTAATAAAAACAGGACGTTTCGGAAACTGGATCTGTTTCCGTCCTCAGGTGAAGGAAAACACCTACTCTGTTGCGTCTGTTAGAAAGAGCTAGCCTCAATCACTGTCCAGTGATTGAGGCTAGCTCTGAAATGTCGTGTTTTTATTAGTTATCTAAAAACCAGGACGATGGATAAAGTCCAAAAGCCCAATATATCAGTGTGTTATACACCGTCGTCAGAATCCTATAGTAACTATGTGAGTAATCTTTAATTTTTTAATTTAAGTGTTGCTTTTTCTGTTATGTATTGTTATATTGACCAGAAAATCAGTCATATCCTATAAGAATTGTATAGTACTTCTCCTTATCAAATTTATTTCCTAATATGTTCACATAAGGAGTGACTGAACTGTTCAGAGTCCTTAACCATTGATCTGTCATTTCAGTCATATGATGGGGCCAGAACTTCATACAAACTTTCTGTGATCCATTCACCAGAAACTGGAACTGTCAGCTCTTCTTCATCATATGCAGGTAAAGCTGATTAAATAGCTTGGCAGTGGCTTATCTTACATAAAGTAATCAGTCAGACTATTTATCTAAAGTGAGTCATAGGGTGACAGCGTTTCAGATACTTCTTTTGGCTTATTTTGGACTTCATCCATCCTCTGGTATGTAAAAGACAAAAGACCACGACGTTTCGGAGACTGGATCTGTCTCCATCTTCAGGTGGGTAGGGAAGGATAAACCTACTCAGTTGGGCCTGTTAGAAAGAGCTAGTCTCAATCACTGGACCCTACCCACCTGAAGACAGAGACAGATCCAGTCTCCGAAACGTCATGGTCTTTTGTCTTTTACCTACCAGACGATGGATGAAGTCCAAAATAAGCCAAAAGAAGTACAGTATACACCATCATCAGAATCCTTTCAAGTCTATCGGTGTTCAGATGATCACATAAAGAAATTCCTTGTACAGTGCCCACAGGTATGTTTTCTTTAACTTTGTAATATATACAGTTTCTTTATTAAAACCATCACAACACAACTATATTAAGGTCAGTGCCAAGTTTGGCTCTGCTACATGTTTTGGCTATTAAAAGCCATCTTCAGGATATTTTGATGATAATTTGTTTATCTGTAATTCCCATATAACTAACATTGAAAATATTTTGTATCAATTCAACAATATCCACCCTAATATCAAATTCACAATGGAAAAAGAAATAAATAATAAGATAAATTTCTTAGATTTATCCATCGAGAAAACACGAAAAGCTACAACTGGGAATCTATCGAAAACCTACGACTACTTACTTAATCATCCACAATGATTCATGTCACCCATTTGAACCAAAAAACCTGCTATAAACTATCTCATTAATCGATTGAATCAAAATCCCCTTTTGCATAACGGCAAAAACATAGAAGAAAACATTGTTGGAACTATAATAAAATAATAATAACTACCCACTAAATACCATACAACTAACACAAGAACCCTCCACAAAAAGAAATGGACCACCTTTAACTACAAGTATTTCGGCCATGAAATCAGATCTATTACTAAGCTTTTCAAGAATACTGAAGTTGCTATCTCATATGAGACAAAAAACAATATAAAACATCTGTTAAGAATAAATGATGACAGAAATGGTAAGTATAACCTTAGTGGTAAATGATATAAACTCCGTCTCAAGTGCAAACAATATATTTGTGTCTTTGATCTTGCTCCCTACACTACATGTTTCGGCCTCAGACGGCCATCATCAGGTGTATAACACTCACATCGCTGTCACACTGCACCCAGTTCAAAATTTAACATCTAAAACACTCTCCCTGTCATTATCAACTTCTACTTCGTTGATAGCTGTCCACCCGTAGATTACTTCACACACGTTAATTTTGAGTTTATTGTAATAGCACCATAATAAAATCTTTAGTTCTAATTTTAAACCTTTAAATTCTTGTCCAAATTTTAAAATTTTAAAATTGTTAGGGTTATTCGCCCTGTGTTTGAAGTGCTGCAGCGGCTAGTTCTTGTTTCCACACTGTATAGGTGTTATCCTGTGTAGTCTTTCTGTGTGCGTGCTGCTGCTATTCTTTACTACGTAAAGACACGTAGCACTTCAAACACAGGGCGAATAACCCTAACAATTTTAAAATTTTAAAATTTGGACAAGAATTTAAAGGTTTAAAATTAGAACTAAAGATTTTATTATGGTGCTATTACAATAAACTCAAAATTAACGTGTGTGAAGTAATCTACGGGTGGACAGCTATCAACGAAGTAGAAGTTGATAATGNCCTTCAGCGGCCAGTTCTTTTTTTCACACTGTATAGGTGTTATCCTGTGTAGTCTTTCTGTGTGCGTGCTGCTGCTATTCTTTACTACGTAAAGACACGTAGCACTTCAAACACAGGGCGAATAACCCTAACAATTTTAAAATTTTAAAATTTGGACAAGAATTTAAAGGTTTAAAATTAGAACTAAAGATTTTATTATGGTGCTATTACAATAAACTCAAAATTAACGTGTGTGAAGTAATCTACGGGTGGACAGCTATCAACGAAGTAGAAGTTGATAATGACAGGGAGAGTGTTTTAGATGTTAAATTTTGAACTGGGTGCAGTGTGACAGCGACGTGAGTGTTATACACCTGATGATGGCCGTCTGAGGCCGAAACATGTAGTGTAGGGAGCAAGATCAAAGACACAAAATATATTGTTTGCACTTGAGACGGAGTTTATATCATTTATCGTATGGAGTGCAACAGGATGCTTAAATATAATATTGAACACCTTAGTGGGGTTTACCAACTACAGTGTGCTGACTGTCCATTAAAATATGTAGGACAGACTGGACGTACCTTTAAAGTCAGATTCAGAGAACACATACGAGACACAAAAAAAATAATTTCCAAAGCTCCAGATTTTCTCAACATATATTGGACACCACACATGAATATAGTACGATAGACAAAACATTAGAAGTTCTATATATTGGCAAGAAAGGCCGAACCTTGGATACATATGAATTTATGAAATCAGCAAACTAAATTTACAACTAATTGATAATTGTACTGACATTTTTAACTCTATATATGATGTAATCATTGATACATACAAAACATAATAAATAGTCATAGCCCCCTCCCCCCCTACCACCACTTCGGCATACACCTTATCTCTACCTCCTCCCCCCCTTCCTCCCTTGGACTGACTTCAAACATACATCACCAAATCAGTTGTTTACATTCCCTACAGAATGGACAGTACATTGTAAGATGAGGCACTGACTAAATAGTAAGTAAATAATACACTATATCTTCAATACCAAAATCAATTGTTAATTATAACAAAATTTAATACTATTACTTTCATATCATTTTCAGATTAACATTAATATTACTACAGCTACATCACGAGCCTCCAAAACAGTTTATTATATATACACAGAATATTGAATACTCCAGTTTGTCCGTGGGAACACAACAAAATCATAAAAACCAGCCACTGACTCGGTGATGTAAAGCATCACTCGAAGAATTTTATTCTTGTTTTATACTATAACTTTTGTTTTGTATAGTCTAATTTATTGTATTTTTATGCCAAGTATTTTAATATAATTAATATTATTGTATCCAATTTTACTAGTACTGCAGTTCAGTGGTGTATATATGTTAGCCATGTGTTTGCCTGATGATGGCTTTTAATAGCTGAAACATGTAGCAGGGCTAAACTTGGCACTGACCTTAATATAGTTGTGTTGTGACGGTTTTAATAAAGAAATTGTAACACAACAGGATGCATGAAATGAAAAAAAAATGGATAATATATTTTCAGAAAATACTGCTGATGTATGTCACCTTGAAGTGTGGCTTGCAAAACCTGTCATTGTGCTAGATAAAAGTAAATTTATTGTTCTTGTAATAGGTGTATTTATTGTGGCTGATATGGATGTAACCTGGAGACATCCAAAGGATGGATAGTTTGCATGTGGCTGCAACAGGAAGTAGCAAATCATCTAGTCGTAGTGCTTCCCCGGGTCGTCCACTTCCTAGTTCGACCAGCAGCCATATTTTAGTTCCAAGCAACAGCTCCAGTCCTCAGAATACTTCAGCGTATGTATGTCTGTTACAGTAACCTTGAGGGGCTTGTGGATGTACTGGATCCACTTTGTTTTTGAATTTTCTTATATTACTAAGTGTTATTTGTTTTGTGAAAATAACTTGAGAAAAGGAAAATTTCTTTAGCTTTCAGGAAGGAATTCAATAAAATAAGTTCCACATCTGTACTTTTTTTTCAAATGGGTGTTAAAAGTGATATGTATCTTATACTACAGATTTTGTAGTTGTAACTTTGTACCACTAAAAGACTCTCTTTCTAATTATTTCGTTATAATTAGTGTATGCTCATTGAGGTTTTGGCAGGATGTTGGGTGCATTATGTTTCACCTAGAAGAACTGAGCGAAATGTTGTGGAAATGATTGTTTGAAACCCATTATTGGGGTCCTGGATTTCTGGCTACCTGATCTTATGTGGCCATCCTAGTCCTTGGGTTAAACCATATTCTAGCAAGTCATTGTTACAGCTACCAGAATATTGTATTTGTAGGATTTTTGAACATAAATCATAGTAGAGAGCAGTCTTCTTGTATGTGGCACTGTCTAGGTATTGTGTTAACCGACATTTTGGAGGAACATACCGCCTCCATCTTCAGGGTAAAAGAAAAAAAGAAGAAAATATGAAAGCGAAGAACCGATGTGATCGGGTGCAAATAGACTAATGTCTAGAATAAACCCAGCTGTATAGAGGAGGAAGGGATGGGAGAAAGGGAGCTATGTGGGAAATCAGTAGAGAGGAGAGGGGATGGTCTGGGCAGGTTGGGCCAGCCGGTCGCAGGCTAGAGCAGGTATAGAATATTGTGTCGGGGGGAGAAAGGTCAGGTTAATGGGAGGGCATTAACGCTTAACCTTGGGGGTTACTATGTGAGTTGGTCATGGACTTGCATGGCCTTGTGGATCGGGCATCATATCCCGGGGGTTTCTTGAGGGAACAAATGAGAAACTTCCATGACTTTCTGAGACAGAACCCACCTCTCTGTTCATATTGTTCTATGAACAAACTGATGGTGTGGCGATGGGCTCGCCACTATCTCCGGTCATTGCAAATTTATATATGGAGGACTTCAAGGAGAGGGCACTTGACTTGGCCCCACACAAGCCCTGCTGCTAGTTTCGCTACATGGACGACACCTTTATCATCTGGCCACACAAGCCTGACAAGCTTAAAGACTTCCTGAACCACCTAAATAGTGTCCATCAGTGCATTCAGTTCACAGTGGAGACCGAACTTCAGGGCCATCTCCCCTTCCTGGATATAGATATTTACATGAGACCTGACGGTTCATTGGGCCATAGAGTGTACCTCAAATCCACCCATATAAACCTCTACCTTAATGCTGCGTCTCACCACCACCCATCCAACAAGCAAGCTGTACTTTCCACATTGGTGCACAGGGCTAGAGCTCTTTGTGATCAAGACAGCCTACATGCGGAGTTGGTGCTCCTGGGGGATGTATTCAGGCAGAACGGATACAACAATCGGCAGATCCACAGAGTTCTCAACCATCGGCCCAACATCAGCTGGCCTGAAGATAAACCGAGCTCAATCGCCTTCCTTCCCTGTGTCGGGACTATATTCAACTGTATCAGCAGAGTGCTGTCCTGGCACAACATCAAATCAGTGGATCTGCCTCCAAAAAAATTATCCAGTTTCCTCTGGCCGGTCAAAGATAGCCTGTGACTAAGGATACTGGTGTGTACATTATACCATTCAAGTGCAGCAGGGTCTGTATTGGGCAGACAGGCCGTTCTGTGGACATGAGGTTGAAGGAGCATCAGCCGCACATCTGTCTCGAACATCCGCACAGGTCATCTGTGGCTGAACACAGCATCGATTTGGAAACTGCATTCAGCTTCAGAATACCTCCATCCTCGCCACCAAGACCCGATATATGGATCACATCATTAGGGAGGCCATTGAGATTGAACTTCATCCCGACAATATGAACAGAAAGGTGGGGTTTTGTCTCAGCAAGTCATGGAAGCCTCTCATCTGTTCCCTAACCCCCCCCCCCAGCTTTAGGGTTAATGCCCTCCCATAAACCTTACCTTTCTCCCCCCCCACCCAACACAATACCCCATACCTGCCCTAACCTTGCTCCTGTCCCAGGCCCTCCCCTTCTCCCTCTCCACTGTATTCCCATGTAGACTTGTCCCCTTCCTTCCCTGCTCTCATATAGCTGAGTTTATTTCCAACATTAGTCTGCTTGCACCTGTTCTCGCTGTCTCTTCGCTTGTGGATTTTCTTATATTTCCTTCTGCCCTGAAGATGAAGGCGATACGTTCCTCCGAAACATCGGTTAACCCCACATCTATACAGTGCCACATTCCAGAAGACTCTTCTCTTCATAGTCACCACTGTGAGAACCTCAAATCTTACATAAATCATAGTAGTGGAGTCCAGTTGGGTCCACTTGGCACGGTGGCCACTGATTGGCCTATTGTACCTGCCCTGGGTGATTATGATGATGGAGAATTTGGTGGAATGAAGATTGACAAGGGAAACCGAAGTACTCAGAGAAAACCTACTCCAGTGCCACTTTGTCCACCACAAATCCTACTTGACCAGACCCGGGTTTGAACTCTGGCCGCCGCGGTGATAAGCCAGCGACTAACCACTTGAGCTATGGCGCGGCCTAATAAATCATAGTAAGTTAAAAGTATGCTGTTTGGTTTTCTGTGTACTCAATGGTTCAGTTGTCTCTGTCATACTACAATTCAGATGCTATAAAATCTGGAAATGGAAAGTCCTTTCTTTGTGTGTGTATGGATGTGTGCCTGACGGATCACTGGATGAACTTTCTGATTAAATAAAGAAGATAGGAATATGAAAATTTAAAATTTCCATTTCATTATGATATTTTCCATTACCTTTCACTTTAAATGTGTTCTAAATATTTTGTTATTTTAATTGATGTGTTCTAAATAAGTGCCTTGAAATAAATTATTTTATATATAGATGAAAGATAATTCTACCTTACATAATGAACAGAATCACATGAGATATTAATAACTGTGATTTTGATATTTACTTCATTTTCATCATCACTTCCCCATGTACAAAGTGTGCTAGCATATAAGACACAGTACAATTTATAAGGCCATTTCCCCTGAGGGAAAAGAAACCAATTTCTATTCCAGGATATACAATATGTACCTTTGAGGTAGTTAGGTCACTTTTGCACCCTTATTTTTAATTCTAGCTGTAGGAAAATGTGTGTGCAGTCGCTAATATAGGCGAGGCTAAAGTTTTCCCTCTGCATAATTAAGTACCACCCCATGAAGACACATGTGAAAGGGGAGGTATGTCATCCATTCTTAACCTTGGCACTAATGGAAGGTGAGTTGTTAGGTTCATGCCTCTGGGGAAAGAACACCCAGTAACAGCTCTTTACCCTATTCATTATGGTGACTAAGCTGCCTCGCTCCAGAATTATATATGGAAAAGGAAATACTTATTTAGATAGCATGAAGCCTATTAAAATTGTTAAGATTAGACTTTGTCATAAGTACCTAACCGCAGCTTCAAAAGTTATGGAAAAATAGCAACGTTTGTAGTAAGATAGGGCCTGTTGAACATGACAGAATCAAAGTATTGTCACAATTTTAGAGTGACTGTAGATGGGTTTTGGATTGATGATTGCATGTATTGGACTCTTTGATACAGTGTATGACTACACTTTATAGTACACCATTACATGCCCACACTAGTGTCCACAGTCACATCTTCACTGCCGTTGCTTGGTAGTGGCTACCAATGGCAGACATTCCCCTTCCTCTGGGTTCCCAACCTGTCCCCAGTCCCAGCTACCAGCTTCTAACAGCAGCAACAAACAATGACTGAGCCCTAGCAGTCCCCAAGCTATTATTTTTGTATTGCTAGTGAGGTGGGACTAAGTCCCTTGTACTGCAGTCACTTCTGGCCTATTGTACCAGCCTCAGATGGTAGGTGAGGGTGATTGTGGAGCAATTGGTGGAATGAAGATTGACAGGGGAAACCGAAATACTCAGAGAAAACCTGCCCCAGCGCCACTTTGTCCACCACAAATTCCACTTGACCCGACCTGGGATCGAACCCGGGCTGCCGCGATGGGAAGCCAGCGACTAACCGCTTGAGTTATGACGCGGCCTGGCCCTCAGGCTAACTCACAAACTCACCAACCAGCTCTTTTACTCCATTCACTAACTTCTCACTAACCAACTGACTCCTCACTTGTCCTGCTCATAACATCTTAACACACACTGCATAGGAAACACCGTTCCTACATTGCAGTGCAGTTGTTGCATTCATTAGTGTTGGCGGAGTCATTACCTAGCAACAGCTTTTGTATAGTTGCTTATTTTGGAGCCGTTGCTTAGCAGCAGGTCTGCATCAAGAGATGCTGTTATTTAGAGGAAATATTTTGGCAAAAGTTCCTTATAAAAGCCAGACTTCTCAGAAGTATTTAACCTCTCCTTTTCTTTAACAGGCAACAGAGCACTATACTCATCCTCTAGTTTAACACTGAACAACAGTGCCTTCATTTTAGGTGGATCCCTTTACATCACAGAGGTGGCTTCCAGATATAGAGGGTAACTGTGAATATATTGAGTAAGCAGTTGCTGACAGCTGGCAAGGGGTGATCCTCTAGGTTAGGGGGTTAGGTGTGGGACTAACAACACCTCATCATAAAAAATAAGCTTATTACAAAATGTCACAGACTTGGACAGATTCTTTGGATAAAGGACTTAAGCCAAGGAAAATGGAAATGAGATTTGGTATTTGGAATGTAAGAAGTGTGTATAGGGTAGGTTCGCTCAAGACATTTGTGGAAGAAGTATCAAAATATGAGTTAGAATTAATGGGAGTACAGGAGGTCAGATGGGACAGATGCAGTGCCAAACCAGCAGGTGAATATACCATTTTCTATGGAATGAGAAACACAAATTAGGTACAGGGTTTTTTTGTACATAAGAGAATCATATCAGCAGTTAAGAAGGTAGAGTTTCATAGTGATAGGATATCATACTAGCGCTGGTGTGATGTCAGTGTTCTTAATGTTCGTGCCCCAACAGATAAAATTAATATCAAGGACAGCTTCTATGAGGAAGTAGAACATGTACTCAAATTCCATAAATACCATATGAAAATACTGTTTGGAGATCTCAATGCCAAAGTATGGAGGGAAGAAATTTTCAAGCCAACAATTGGGAATGAGAGTTTACATGAAATTAGTAACGATAATGGAGTTAGGGTAGTAAACTTTGCTGCGTCCAAAAATCCGACTGTTAGAAGTACATTATTCCAACATCATAACATCCATAAATTTGCTTGGACATCTCCTGATGGAAAGACTTAACAATAATGCATGTATTTACTATAGTTTGCTGGATAGGAGATGGCATGGAAGTGTACTTGATGTTCAGGGTAGCAGATTGTGATACTGACCACTATTTGGTGGTGACAAAAGTTGGGGAGAGACTGGCAGCGAGTAAGCAAACAATGCATAGATTTCATATGCAGAAGTTCATTCTCAGCAAATTAAACAAATTAGAGGGTAAAGATCAATATCATCTTGAGTTCTCAAATAGGTTCACAGCTTTGGAAAATTTAGACCCTGAGTGGATATTAATAGAGCTTGGGAAACTGTTACAGAGAATATCAAAATTTCAGCCAGAGAGAGTGTAGGTTATGAACTGAAGAATCGTAAGCCATGGTTCGACAAAGGATGCTCAGAATTATTAGATCATAGGAAACTAGCCAAATTGCAGTTTTTCAAGGCCCATGCAGAATAATTGGGAATTATCTGAACTATACAAGATGTGAAGCCACCAGGCATTTCAGGAATAAAAAGAGAGAATATTTGAGAGGCAAAACTAACAAGCTCACAACAAACAGTAAAAACAAAAATATTGGAGACCTGTATAGAGGAGTAAATGAATTTAAGAGGGGTTACCATCCTAGAAGTAACATAGTGACGGATGGGAATAGTGATCTGCTTGCAGATTCCCACAACATTTTAAATAGGTGAAGAACTACTCACTTGTTGAATGTACATGGAGTCAGTGATGTTAGGCAGAAAGAGATAGAGCAGGGGAATTAATATGTGATTGGAGTCCTTTTGCAATCAGAATTGCTATAGGAAAGCAGAAAAGGTAAAACTCTCCCACACACACACACACTCTCTCTCTCTCTCTCCCTCNTCATGCAAGTGCTTGTGGAAGCACCACTTCATGGCCCTGTTACTAGAGTTGCTTACAGGGGATACATATGAAGTGAATAACAGGATACAACACTATGAGAGTACAACTTAGCAGTGGTGTTTAGATTAGTGGGCATGGAAATTAAATCACCACCTGGACATGGTCCATACTTTTGCTGGATACATGACCAAATTTACCATTTAGTTTCACTGCAATATCCATATGAAGCAAATTAGCCAGGATATGGACAATTTTATATTTTCGGTTTTGCTGAATCAATAACAGAACTGCTCTAAAATCCATCAAACCATGGGTGTGTAGCCAAAGTAATGCAATGATTTGATGAAATGCTGTGACAAGTTAACCCATTTATTGATTCATACAAGTATTCCTATATTTAAGTGATACTTGTATTAAAAGAAAGTTACAGAGGGTTACATTGCATAAATTGAACATTATTTTCCTGTCTCCCCATGAACTCCTTCTCCATGAAGTCACACAGTAGTCTACATGTCCACACTGCCACTCAGGATTGGCCAGCAAGCAGTTTGTGTTAAATTGAGTGATGTTAACTGAAATCAGTCTGGATTAGTTAATCAAGTTAAAATGAAATGGCATTTTTCAAAACTGCATGTAACAAGGAGTACCTCTATAAACAAATGCATTAAATGAAATGAAATATATAAATAAATGAATAAAATGTGTTGGTACTTGAATAGTAACCTCTGAGATCTTCTAGAACTCCATATCTTGCACTGGGTACAGCTAGTTCAGAAATGACTTTTGAAGTAATTATCTTTTAAGTATTTGCTACAGTTCCTTGGATAGGGGATCAGCTCATTACAGTGCCTCTGTTACACAGCATGACACAAATGCAGAAAGAATAATGATGTAATCCATGCTCCAAATGGGGTTCAGACCCACAATCCCAGTGTTTAAGCATTTTGAAGGTTTACACATTTTGAACTATTGGGTCCTGTGGTCGTCATTACTGGAATTAATTTTGATAATTTTTCATGTCATCACAATGCGTTATAAACAGAATATTTAAGAAGCAGAATTATTTTCATGTAAGGAATTGAAAGTGCTTTGGTGAACAGTGTGTTCCAGTTATATCAGTGCTGCAGGTGGTATGCACTGCCAGAACACAGGGGTTAATGAATCTAGGATGTCAGAATAGAAGGTTACAAAGAGAAACTTATTTTTTGTGTTCTGTTCCCATAGGCGACGTTCTGGAGATGGCAGCACTGGTAGTGGCAGTAGTAGCACAATGAGTGGCTCAGTTAAAAATCGTCGCAAGTCCCCAGTCCCAGTCCGCAGGGAAAGGGGAGATAAAGAGAAGGGTTCTTCAGATGGTGGAACCCCACATCTGCCCCGTCCAGAGCTGGTATCCAGTCAGGGCTCGCAGGAGGAAGGAACCACTCAGAGTGGTGGTACTGAAGAAGAGGTAAAGTGGTATGGAAGGCAGTATATTATTTTCAGATTTGAACACGTTTGTGGTGAATTATCCTATTATTGTTAAACATTATAAATACCTTTCATGCCTAGAATTTAGTTTCATTGTAACTCATGTATTTCCAGAGAACTGTTGAAACTAGTTTGAGTAATTAAAAGATCTCAAATTTGAACCATATCTAGTGTACTCTGCTCTCATAGCTTTCTTTGATGTTGAGGTTCATCAGGCCAAGGCCAAATTTTTCTTCTTCATATGAGGAAACTAGGAAGATTGTTATGGTTGTGAGAAAAGACATTGGTAATATTCTTTTCAGGTACTTCAGAAGAGACGTGTATGAGACTCAAATTATCTAGATTAATTAATAGAAAATTCAATTTGAATGCTGATTTTTTGGTCACAAACTTCAAACATTATGAGATAACATCTTTGGATGGCCATTGGAATTGTAATGGCTCTCAACATGAATCATGTTAATGAACAGAATCTGCCTTTTCTATATATATATTGTAACGTGTTTCGTTACAGAATACGCCATAGAGATCGTTAATTGGTTTATTTAACAACCTACAAGTAACGGCTACAATTATTTATAACAATGTTACGGGTTTCCACACTTTACAAACCCTACAACCAAATCTCTTCACACTGTCTTCAGTAGTCTTCACGTATTAATAACGCGGGAGCTATACAAGTCTCCCTGAATTACACACTTTCACTTGTAACACGCCGCTGGCTAGATTCCAACTCTGCTCGCAGGCTGCTGCCTTGAGAACTGTTGATAACACACTGACTCGTCGGCTTGCTCGGAACTCTCGGAGGTAGCTCGAGGACTGTCTTCGGCGATGGCCACGTTACAACTAACTCGCAGCTGCTGTGCAGTTCCCTTATATAGCCGCAGTGGTGCCTGTTGCGTGCCACGTTACAGGAGTTGTTGACTGCTGCCTAGCAACCGCGATATCCCTTGGTGACGTCACCGCTGTTGACTCGCGTTGCATAGCTACCAGGTTGTGGGGACTCGGCTAACTTCGGCTCAGTTCGGCTCTCTTTCACTTTCACTTTCACTTTTTATTTGTTCCATAGATCGTTATTGACAAACATGCCACAGGATGTAGAACATGTCAAAGTTAATTATAAAAGA
This sequence comes from Cryptotermes secundus, assembly GCF_002891405.2. Taxonomy (NCBI): domain Eukaryota; kingdom Metazoa; phylum Arthropoda; class Insecta; order Blattodea; family Kalotermitidae; genus Cryptotermes; species Cryptotermes secundus. The sequence goes on from NW_019730108.1 coordinate 3,307,432, forward strand.
AAAAACAGTTCCTATACAGAGCTTTGTCAACAATAAAATAGGTACAATAAAATAAGAATAGCCTACACATATAATAGATTTATCACATTTCTGCACAGTATGCTAAAATCAAGATATAAATATAATATTATCAAATATATAACATTATAAATATAAAATCAAAATAAAATTATAAAATATATTATTGTATTATATTAAAATATTCCTCTA
>NW_019730108.1:3309799-3320040 GCF_002891405.2 Cryptotermes secundus
GGGGAGAGTGGCGGGGTGATGACTCGCCTATTACGCGAGCGCTATGTTACCGCCACGTGCCGCTGGGGAGGTAGGGGTCCTCCGTTTCGCAACATGTCACACTATATATAAAAACAAAACAAACTCCATGATTTTAGTCTGCAAGCGAACTATACCGACTTTTGCGGATGGAGGGTGTCGCGTGGTCGGTGCAACAAATCCCCACGTCCATTAATTTCGGTTTTCTAGACCAGAGCTGCTATTTCCTTGAAATAGCTCATGAATTATCATCACGAGGCTGAGTGGAGCCCGTTCCAGACCCACTACTTCTCAGGAAAAGTCTGGTAGTGTCAGGAGTCGAACTCTGACCTCTTGATCTGTAGCCAGAAACGCCGACCAGTAGACCACAGAGGCGGGCTGTCTGTATATAGTAATTGGTAAAATATTCTCATTGAAAAAATATATCAGATGGCATAAATATTGCATTTTATTACACTGTGAATAAGTTGTTAATGTTATAAAATGAAATAAGTGAGAAAATTGGTCTAGGAGAGAAACTGTCCTGTACTTGTTTTAGAAGAAGAACTTTTTCAATTTCTTGTCTTGATTTTTTAAATATTTCCATCATATCGCCTCCTCATCCACGTCTGTCTCCTCCTCCTCCATCATCATCATCATCATCATCATCATCATCATCATCATCACTGCCAGTGTCAGGGTCGTCCCATAATTTGGTGTCCTCTGGGTTTATAATTTAGCAATATTTTTGGGAGTCTGTCATCATTCTTGAAATATGTTCATACCAGTTTTCTTTTTGCCTTTCACTTCTCATAGTTCAACTCAAAATTTTTAATCTGAACGTATGTCTGTATTTTAGTTTTCATGTAGCAGAGTATATTCAGCTAATGGACATAGAAACTTAATTTCAGCTGACTCAATTTTCCTTTTGTCTGATTGATTAACTATACAGTTCTCACTTGCTTTAGTCAGCGTAGGCACTTCCAGTATGAGTATGAGTATCAGTATGAGGGGTGAGCCATAAAAACCGGCCCTCGCACCGTGACCTTCAACGATCTATTGTGCTTCCCCTTTGGATTAACCCTTTATTAATCCTACACTTTGAGTGAAATGTAGGACTTTATTTGTGGGGGCATCATCAAAGTCACTTGGTTCCATGAAGAATTGACCCATGTGGCGATATCTTAGGTAAGCTATAGCCTCACAATCACATAGGATACGCGTGCTTGATTCGTCTTCTTGTAGGCACTTTTCCCAAGTTGGGTCGCGTGTCAGTCCCAGTTTGAAAAGGTGCCCTTTTAGGTGGCAGGGTCCAGTAAGTAATCCTCCCACCCATCTTAATTGATCTCTGTTTAATTTTACCAGGTCCCTCATTCTTTTGGCAGAGGGTCCGGATATAAATCCTTTTGCCTGTTTGAGTCCAGTTGTGGATTCCCAGTGTTTTTTGTGATTTATGTTAGTCCAGTCCCTGATTGCTTTCTGGGCCACTCCAGTTGAGATGCCACAAGCTGGTTCAGGTCCTATGAACGGCTGTTCAGATCTTGTTCTTGCCAGTTGATCTACTGTTTCATTCCCTGCAATATTCTCCCACTGAGATATCACAAGCTGGTTCAGGTCCTATGAACAGCTGTTCAGATCCTGTTCTTCCCAGCTGATCTGCGGTTTCATTCTCAGCAATACCCTCATGGCCTGGCACCCATACCAGTTGAAGTCTGTTATGTCTGGCTAGTTGTGTGAGGGAAGGCACTTCCAGTACCTTATATAATTTTTGTTGTGTATTTTTTAACCTTTTTTGTTTCAGTGTTCTTTGTACCATTCCACATATTCTCTGGAATTTACTTACTGTAATGTTTATGTCTTCATTTAGGCCAGGCATGTCAAAGTCAGCTTGTACAGAGGGCCACCTCAGCCCTATAAATAATAGTCCAGGTTACGTCCATGATGTAACATGGGTGTCTGCACATACTGGTATAAGCCGCTTACATAACTGTATTAAACGTACATTCACGGAAAATCTCTTTTGGAATTTCGTTTCCATTATCTCATGTGGATTATTATGGGACCACATATGCACATTTTGTAAATTATTTACACCGTCCAGGGTAAAAGGCGCCTCATCACTAAATAAAATGATGCTTAACAGTTTGAGATGAGCTTTTATCCAGTGGCACAAATCCATACGCTGTGCATGGTTGCCTGGTTCCAGATGTTGTACCCTTTGATCATGGTAAGGATACAACTCTTCATCATGTAAAGTTTGCCACCCCTGCATACGTGATATGTCGACGCAAGAGGCCGTTCTACGAGTGGACAGATGCGGACTTCTCTGAATCATCTCAAGAATGTTTATCGTGTGTTTATCATTCGTACATCCTCCCTTTCAGAGTGCACAGAAACACTCGGAAGAGAACCAGTATCACACAATGTCTGGTGAATTCGCGTAAATACACTTCGACATGTAATCCTTCGATCGGGAAAACGCCTTTGGTATTCTTCAACAGCAGCACTTGCATTGCCACCGCAAAATCCACACACAAAATACGTATTACAGTATTCCATGTTTGAAAACACAAAAGGCATTTCAGCAACTCCGCACAATTAACCTCCCACCCATTCAACACGGGGCCGCAACGTATACTGAAGGGAACTTGCGGCTAGTGTGAATCACCACACTCAAGGACAAACATAGATAAGACTTGTCAGCTGATAGGTACAGTGCGTGGACTCGCCAGAAGACCAGGAGGAATGTGCCAAACTTCGGGAGGGTGTTGCTTATCTTAAAGTATGCCGATATAACCCAAAACACCTATGTCCAAAGTTGAACGGTTACGGAGATAATGGCCTGAGAAAAGTGTGGTCTTCTGGCGGGTCCACACACTGTACCTATCAGCTGACAAGTCTTATCTATGTTTGTCCTTAAGTATGGTGATGTACACTAGCCGTAAGCTTATGTGGTACCTTCAGTGTACGTTGCAGCTGCGTTATGAATGGTTGGTAAATTAGGTGTGTGGAATTGCTGAAATACCTTTTGTATTTTCACACGTGGAATATTGTGATATGCATTTTGTGTATGGATTTTGCAGTGGCAATGCACGTGCTGCTGTTGAAGAATACCAAAAGCATTTTCCCGATTGAGGGATTCCATCTCGAAGTGTATTTAAGCGAATTTACCAGACATTGCATGATACTGGTTCTCTTCTGAATGTTCCTGTGCACTCTGAAAGGGAGGATGTATGAATGAGAAACACACGAGAGAACATTCTTGAGATGGTTCAGAGAAGTCCATGTCTGTCCACTTGTAGAATTGCCTCTCACATTGGCGTATCACGTATGCAGGTGTGGCAAACTTTACATAATGAAGAGTTGTATCCTTACCATGATTAAAGGGTACAACATCTGGAACCAGGCGACCATGCTCAGCGTATGGATTTCTGCCATTGGATAAAAGCTCATCCCAAACTGTTAAGTGTCATTTTATTCAATGATGAGGCGTCTTTTACCCAGGACAGTGTACTTTAGTAGTTATGTAGTCAGCTTATACCAGAATGCACAGTCAGCCATGTTATGTCAGCGCTTGCCACATGTGTCATGTATAGTGCTTGGAAACCTAAGGACAACTATGACATGATGTGCGAGTTTTTTGTAGTTCAATTTAATGGCTTCATGTCACTCACAAGTTAGTTTGATGTTACGTACATTATTAACATTACAGAAACACACATTCCTGTCAGTTTAATATGTATTTAGTAATCAACAAGTGTGTAACACCTGTCAAAGTTTGACACTTCTCTGGCCATTATTTCCATAACCGTTCAACTTTGGACATAGGTGTTTCGGGTTATATAGGCATACTTTAACATAAAGAACGCCCTCACGAAGTCTGGCAGATTCCTCTTGGGACACTCTGTGTGTATATATATAGTCACGTGTTGAGTATGTAACGCAACAAATAACTTCACGCTGTCTTGGACATAGCGAATTTATTCTACATTCGCTCTTACATTTACACAATTCACAGTTTCACAACTACTGCCATCTGCAGTATCTCAATTACATCTCCTGTAGTCATTTCCATTCACTCGATAGAACTCAATAACAATGGACTTCACCTCATACTGGATACTAGTAACTCACTCAATACTCCCTACACAATCCTTATGTAGCTTTCGCACTGACAACACAGAAAACAGTTACGTGATAGCTACCACTGTTACATAACGTCGTGTTTACAGGCATTGCTGGGGAACGCTGCCGAGAGTTGTTTATTGCTGCATAGTAACCGCGGTATCCCCTGTTACGTCACTGGGGGGAGGGGTGTTAACCAAGCATTGCGTAATAATGGAAGGAGTGGGGTATGTGACTTCACTTGCAGAAACGCATAGTTCACGTGACCCCTACTTCCTGTTGCTCCACTCACGTCACAATATATATGTATACATATGTAGGCGAGTCAAATAAAAACATTAAATATTTTTTGAGTATCATTTATTGTGCACAAGTGGTACAAGGTTGTATCACTTCTCAACATAATCCCCCCATGCTCAATGCAAGTCCTCCAGCGCTTACAAAGTGCATGAATTGCTTTAGAAAAAAATTCTTTTGGTAGTCCGCACAACCACTCATGCACTACGTGGTGTACCTCTTCATCAGAATGGAACGTCTTTCCTCCCATTGCTTCTTTGAGTGGTCCAAACATATGGAAATCACTTGGGGCAAGGTCTGGTGAGTATACCAGATGAGGAAGACACTCAAAATGCAGGTCATTGATTGTCGCAACTGTTGAATGGGCAGTATGGGGCCTTGGATTGTCATGTTGCAAAAGGATACCTGTGGACAGCAATCCACGTTGCTTTGATTTGATTGCAGGCCAAAGATGATTTTTTAGGAGATCTGAGTATGATGCACTGGTGGCAGTGGTCCCTGTAGGCGTGTAGTGCTCCAAGGTGACGCCTTTTTCATCCCAAAAGAGAGTCCCTGCTGATGGTTGTGTTTGAAACTTCTTCGGTTTTGGAGATGAGGAATGGCACCATTCCTTGCTCGCTCTCTTCGTTTCCGGTTGGTGGAAGTGAACCCAGGTTTTGTCCCCAGTAACGATTCTTGCAAGGAAGTCATCACCTTCTTCTTCAAAGTGCCGCAGAAGTTCTTCACAAGCATCAATACGTCATTCTTTCAATTCAGGAGTCAGCTGCCATGGCACCCATCTTGCAGACACTTTGTGAAACTGGAGCACATCGTGCACAATGTGGTGTGCTGAACCATGACTAATGTTTAAACTTGCTGCAGTTTCATTCAGTGTCACTTGGCGGTTTTCCCTCAGTATGGCTTCAACTGCTGCAGTGATCTCTGGAGTCACATCTCGATGTACCTGACCCTGACGAGGAGCATCTTCCACTGAAGTCACACCATTTGCAAACTTCCTACTCCATTCATACACTTGCTGCTGTGACAAACATGCATCATCATACTGAAACTTCATTCTTCGATGAATTTCAATAGGTTTCACACCTTCACTACACAAAAACCGAATAACAGAACGCTGTTCTTCCCTGGTGCAAGTCTCAAGTGGGGCAGCCATCTTATACTGGTGCTGTGACGGTGTTTGTGCATCTGCACTATGCTGCAACCTACAGGCCATTCTGCATGCTGTTTGTAGCATGCTTACCAACTTACAGGATAATAGCGTGAAATTTCGATTTTTTATTACAAATTTAAGGTTTTCATTTGACTCGCCCTCGTACATATGTATGACCTGGCTGATGTGGAACATGGTTACTCAGAAACCATAAAAAGTGGAGATGTGGACTAACCCTGCCCATTCTTGTTTCCTGGGCATTAAAGTGTGAGGGCAGTTTCTGACACCTCTGTTTCATCATTCCAATTGATCCAGATGCCCCCCCCCCAAAGTAATCCCCTTCCATCTTACCCTGCATAAATAACCTGACACAGTGTGACTTTTCGAATCTGAAAATGGAGACAGCATATTTCACCACATTGTTGGCACTCAATCACAAGACTAGATGGGGATTATAATTTTTTTGACATTTTTGTTTCTTAATGTTACAGCATTCAGATCTGTTCCACTGCATATATTTTCATGATATTTATGTATGTATAGTTCATACCTATAATTCTGCAGTAGACAGTTGTGTTGGTTGTAACTGTATATTCGATGAAACAGCATCACATGAGTAAGATTTGAGGCTTTCACGGCGGTGACTATCATGATGTTAAAAATATAGTGTGGTAAAACATCTCACCCTTTAACAGTTACATTTCTCACGAATAAATTAACACTCATGTTGAGTTTCAGTCAGTAAGAGTTGCAGTATCTGGCATTCCTATCAGGTCTGTCACTGAGAATTAACCCTTAGCTGTTAGCTACATTATACAGTTAGATAATTAGTTACCATGCATTTGTAGCTGCTTATCTCAGTATGCATGGGAGAACCGAAATGTTGACAGGAGACACACCATATGCTGATGCAGAGATTCGTAATTGTGACCCAGGAAGAGTTAATGAATGATACTGTGATACTGCTTTTTTTCTCTGTAGGACATCTTCTTACCATCATCATCATACTTGTCCAATGGTTCTTCTGAGCAGGTTACAGGTAATCTGTCAGTTGATGAAGTTGATGGACATCTTACTGGCTCTACAGATGTTTTAAGAACTCGAGCTGCTATTGAACACATGCAATTCAAAATTGGTCGCACAAGAGACTTAATCCGCGGGGAACAGACAACAAGAGATGGTATGTTTTATAGAAATTTACTTATTTTTGCAGTATGACATTAGGAGAAATATTCCCTGTGAAAAATACCGTATATTTTCTTTGTTGCAGATAATGTAAATGAATATTTGAAACTGGCAGCAAATGCAGACAAGCAGCAGCTGCAGCGAATTAAGGCAGTGTTTGAAAAGAAAAACCAAAAATCTGCACAGTCCATTTCTCAACTACAGAAGAAATTAGAGAGTTATAACAAGAAATTAAGGGATTTAGAAATGCATGGATTACCAAGTAGCCATCGCCAGCCCCGAGAAGTGCTGAGAGACATGGGTCAGGGGCTTAAGTGAGTTTATCCATGTGCTTTTTGGGTTCAGTTTGTCTTCTTGTGCTGTGTAATGGTTGAGTGGTTGCTTTCTTCATGATCATTGTAATTTGTATGTTTGTGGAATATGGAAGAGCTTCTTGTGTTGTTTCCAGAAATGTTGGTGGCAACATCAGAGATGGAATTACAGGCTTGTCAGGGTATGTGCTATTGTGCTTTACATATGATCTGTTTGTCCTGCTGCAATGGACCGTTTATAAGAGCTGACTTCTTTTTCAGGACTGTTATGTCAAAACCAAGAGAATTCGCACATCTTATTAAGAACAAATTTGGAAGTGCAGACAACATCAATACTTTAGCAAGTAAGAAAATTTTCCTCCACTTCTTGATGCTGCATCTCATTTTTAGCCTTTTTCTTCTTTACTGTAGATGTGTTATGATCCCTTATTCAGACAAGGGGTGGGATTCCTTTGATGCAACTGAGGACACAGAAGAACCTGTGTTTAGAGAGGGATTCATTAATAAAAATAAGAAAGCCAATTTGAAACACGAAGAAATTCAAAATAACCAAGTGATGTAGGAAAGCTAATCTATATATGAGATTTCAGCTTCCCATTTTGGTGAATGTTAACACTATGGTAGTGTGGAATGTGATGCTGTGTAGTTTGGTAGATGGATAACAATGCTTTTGAGGAGCCTGTTTGCTCTGTCTTCAGGATAGAAGAGTGAGCTGAATGCAGAAAATTTTACATGATACAGGAAAGGGATGTAGCAGGTTGGTATGAAACATATGTACCTGTAAACAAAACTACGTAACATCACATCCGAGAGCACTGTAAAACTAACTTGTGTAATCTACAGTGAAACTGATAAATTTCACCACCATTTTTGGGAGGTTATTCTGAGCAGAAAATCTCAAATCATGGGTCAATTCATCTTTGTTATCGTGATATTGTCTGAAATGAATATTTGCCTTAGTTATATGGTGTTATCGACTAAAATGCCCAATATGATTGCAATGAGCAATCTGCCACTTCATTTTTTTGTTTGTTTACTGACCAGAGGTGGAGAAAACATGGGTGTACAGTATTCATACTACCTGATTGACATTTAATGTCTGTTTAATGAAATTTTACATTACACTACCATCACTTTCACATGTGCTCTTCAAAATGTCCCCCTTGTTCCTGTACACATGCTACAAGGCTTTTCTACAATGAGTGCATCCACTGCATGCTGACCATTTCATTTCTGATGCTAGCAGCAGCTTCATTTATTCTTTGCATCAGCTGCTCTCGTATGTCTGGCTTTCCATTCAAGTACACCCTGGATTTTGTGCAGCCCTATGCGATGAAGTCAAATGGAGATAGGTCAGGTGACCAAGGGGGCCATGACACAGGCCCACCTCTTCCCAACCATCAATCAGCAAAATGTTCATTGAGCAATGCTGTTACCTCTCTGGTAGCATGAGGAGGAGTTCCATCATGCTGCAACCACAAGCGGTTTTGTATTGCTAGCAGAACATCATATAAATACAGGGGTAGGTGACTTTGCAGATGACCCTTGAAGAAATGTGGCCTAATCACATAATTGCCTAGTAATCCACACCACACATTTACAGAATATCTGTGTTCGTAACTACATACTCTTATGTTTCGTGGATTTTGATATGCCCAAGTATGCAAAGTTCTTGTGTTATATATGCCATCACAGGTGAATGTATCTTCATCTGTGAATAAGATGTGTGGAAGAAAATCCAAATTTGCCTGAAGCCATTCATGAAACTCCACATGAGGTGCATAGTCTTGAGGCAAGAGGTGTTTGACACTCAGTAGGTGGTATGGTTAAAGACCATCAGAATGTAATATTCTTCATACTTGAGTAGGTGGAAGTTTATTTTAAGTTTAATATTATTGTATTTATATATGTTGTTTACTTGACTAGCATTTATAATTTTCAGTGAATGCATCCTGTTTGTATTATATATTTATAACTAGGAACAATATCAAACACTTACTGAGAATATATGAAAACATGAATGATAAGTTTAACTTAAGTGGAGTTTACCAACTTCAATGTTGCAGAGTGTCCACAGATAAATATAGGACAAACTGGTCAACCATTTAAAATCAGATTTAAAGAACACGTAAGAGACATAAAGAATGGTGGACAAAATTCCAAATTCGCCCAACATATAGTGGACACTGTACACAAATACTGAACAATAGATCAGACTATGGAAATCTTGTACATTGGAAAGAAAGGACGAATGTTGGATACTCATGAAAGATTTCATATATATGAAATCAGCAAGAAAACTTTCAGTTGAATGACAGTTTCACCGAAACATTTAACCCAATATACTACACGATAATCGCAGCCTATATGACACAATAATCGCAGCCTACCAAGCATAAACAACAACTTTACCCCCATCCTACATCCACTACACCCCTACCTCCCCCCCTCACCTACACAGTACTCCATAACAACATACATCCCAAATCAGTTGTAATCCATCTCCTCACCAGATCAGACATATACACATAAATAGAGGGGCTCGTTAAATAGTAAGTATATATTTATATTTATTTATTTACTGCAGTTGGGCTTATGCCTGGTGGTGACTATATAACTACAATACTTCAGTCTACACTACATGCAACCACTGAGAATATTCACTAATTTTTATCACTGGTATATTATTTCCAGGGAATCAAAATTAAGTAGTAACGTACAATATAGCAACAGACCTCTGAGCACCATAACATCCATCTGTGTATACAACATGTCCGCATAAGTACCACCACATATTACAATTCCAACTATGTACTTTGAATATATATGGACAAATACCGTCTTAAGTGCAACAATTTTATTGTAGTTTTTACTTCTTTTTCCTCCTCCACACTACATGTTTCGGCCCTAAATGGCCATCATCAGGTGTGTATCACTCACGTAACTGTTACACTGCTTGTTAAAAATGTAAAAATCCCAGTCTTTCTAATTGTATAAAATCTTTGTTAATCTACACGCGTCGATTTGATTTTTAAATTAGCACTTTTTAAACCTTAATTCAAGTTAAAATGTCTATAAGATCTTTGTTCTCTTTCTTTTTCAAATTAAAATTTTTCAGGGTACATGCCCTATATCTACGGTGCTGCAGCGGCCACTTCTTGTTTTTATCGCTGTTC
>NW_019730108.1:3321039-3336213 GCF_002891405.2 Cryptotermes secundus
ACAGACAACACATGAACAGCGATAAAAACAAGAAGTGGCCGCTGCAGCACCGTAGATATAGGGCATGTACCCTGAAAAATTTTAATTTGAAAAAGAAAGAGAACAAAGATCTTATAGACATTTTAACTTGAATTAAGGTTTAAAAAGTGCTAATTTAAAAATCAAATCGACGCATGTAGATTAACAAAGATTTTATACAATTAGAAAGACTGGGATTTTTACATTTTTAACAAGCAGTGTAACAGTTACGTGAGTGATACACACCTGATGATGGCCATTTAGGGCCGAAACATGTAGTGTGGAGGAGGAAAAAGAAGTAAAAACTACAATAAAATTGTTGCACTTAAGACGGTATTTGTCCATATATATTGTGTGAGTGTAACAGGATGCTGAAATATAATAATGTACTTTGAACTATAATAATATGTACAACTCTTAACTGTATTTTAATTATGTAACTACTTTCATTTTAAGACTTCTACTTTCAAGTAATTTTATATTTTTTATATTATTGTATACTATTTGGAAAATCTAGTACTACATCGTGTAATTAGCACAGAGTTCAATAGCTAAAGAAGTTTTTAAGTGTATTTACCTGAAGATGACTTCTTGAAAGCTGAAATATATAGTAAAGTACTACTTGAAACTACAAATATATATTATTTATTGTTGTGTTGTGATGGCTTTCAGTAAAGAAATTGTTTCAATATTTACACAATATTTCAGTATTTGTTTTGCTATTTATGTACAAGGTAGATGTATTCATTCTTAACGCTCTAGATTTTGTTGAACTTGAGGTTTTTACAATGATAGTAATGCTGAGATATATCTTCTGGGATGTAATGATATGTAGTTGGATGGAAATCAGTCAACGTTTTGGGTTGAAGAGTAAGTCAAGCAAGAAATCAAGATGAATAAGGCAGCAAGCAGGTGGTATGTGTTCCTCTGAAAGATCGGTTCAATGTTCATCAGATAACACAAACATTTTACTCAGTTCCTGTTAAACCTTAACTTAGGTCTCAGCAGCTTTAATTTTGTTCCATTGCACTGGTTCACATGGTATTTCTTTGTCTAGGGAATGGTGATAATGTGTCAGTTGATGAAGACAAAACCCACCATGGCAGTGCCACCCTACCTGGTGCCTGCAGTCTTGGTTCTGCCCATGCTTCATCCAGTGCTGGTGTTATGAAGTTTGCTTCAGAGGAGGGTTCAGAGTGTAGTTCTGTGACTAGCGGAAGCATTCCAGCTGGTAATGTAACTCATCAGTCCTCACCTCACCATCCTGCCACTCTCCATTTGCCAGACACATACAGTCTCGAACCGATATTCACCGAACTGCAAGAAAGACGTGAAGAAATTGACAGATTGAGGGAAGAATTGGAAAGTGTGAAGGTAAGCACATTGTATACTGCTACTTATAAGAAGTAGAAACAAAAATTTTTAGAACGAGAATACAGTATCTAGTTTTCTGTGAATGCTTCATTCTCTGTAATGAGGCTAGCAAGACCTCTATAATATTATTACTGTTGTTGTTACTGCTGTTAGTACACTTCTGTGTATAATTTTTAATAGTACATATTTAAGCTGTGTTAAATTTCTCTGATCTAATATAAAGATTTTTCAAATTACTACCATCTTCATAACTGATAACAGAAATGTTTCATGTGAAATATTGTTGCTGTGTTTATGATCTATCCCCATACAAGTTTTGCATGTCCAGCACCTCTGATTTATTCCACTTTGGAAGTTAAGATACCCTGCATGGTGGTAGTATCGATGGTAGCAGATTAGAGAGTACAGTGATGATGTAGCCACTAGTGATGTGATGTTCATACCAAGTTTTGTTACAATTCATCAGTTGTTTCTGAAGTTATTTATTATGTGGGGAGAAGTACACAGACTGTTATGTAACCTATATGAAATGTGATTTTCCTCTTTCCTGGTGTGTACCTAATAGCACATGAAGATATTAAATTAGTCTACACTCTTAGTCAGTTTGTACAGCAACTGTGGCCATTAAAGCAGTTTGCAAGAAATGTGTCAGTTTTTGGGTGAGATTGAAATCCTCATTCTCATTCTCCCCCTGTGAATAAACTGAATTCTTTAATTTAAGTGTTACACTTGGCATAACTGTAGTTTGAGTGGTATACTTTCTATGACCCATCATGTTGGCAATACAGGAAAGTTGAAGCTTACCCTTTGGTGGGAAAGAAATCATAGAGAATGTCAGAATTTTACATGCTGTCACAAAAATTGTCATTGTTTCTGAACTACATATCAAATCAGTGCCAAAATTTGAATGAACATAGTGAATAATATACATAATGAAGTAATGGAAGATTAGTAACTGTTCTCTTTATTTGATATGTGTATAGTCTTCTTGTCACTGGGTGGGATTCATATGAAGAAATATCTTTTGAAGATCTACACATAATCCCCACTGACAGTGCATCTAAAAAAGTGCCACTTTCATTATGATAGCAGTCCAATAGGCCTTTACAGGTTATCAAATGGTTGCACTTGTGTTCTCCTGTGAGTTGTTTTGGAATCCATCGTACACAGACTTTATGAAATCTAAGTCGGGCCTCATATGAGTCATGAGCAGAACTGTCACTGATGCACAGATTATACACCATTTCATTGATAGTCATCTGCCAGGTATCCAAAATCATGGCATGGATTCATTCAGTATTTTCTTCTGTACTAGATGTGGGCAGGCATCCAGATTGTTAATCACTGACATGTGTGCAGTTGTTTTTGAACATGATTATCCATTTGTGCACACTTCACCACAGTAAAGCACATTAAATTACTGAAACTAAAGTTTCTCACAGATGGTTTGTGCTGTGTTTGATTTATGTACCCCATCTTGAAGCTGACACAGGTGTCCAGAGATAGGACTACCTCTATCTATTGGGCTCAACTGAGTTGGTTTTACCTGAAGACGGAGACAGAATGCAGTCTCTGAAATGTTGTGTTTTAAAAAATAAACAGGAGGGTTTTTAGATAAAGAAAAGACAATGGATAATGTCAACCTGTCAACAGGATCAACCTGTTCCCAAGCACACCACACCATACGTTCACAGAAAATCTCTTTTGGAATTTCGTTTCCATTATCTCATGTGGATTATTATGTGACCACGTATGAATATTTCATAAATTATTTACACCGTCCCGGGTAAACGATGCCTCATCACTGAATAAAATGATGCTCAACAGTTCGGGATGAGCTATTATCCAGTGGCTGAAATCCATATGCTGAGCATGGTCGCCTGGTTCCTGATGTTGTACCCTTTGATCATGGTAAGGATACAGCTCTTCATCATGTAAAGTTCGCCACACCTGCATACGTGATACGCCGATGCGAGAGGCCATTCTATGAGTGGACAGACGTGGACTTCTCTGAACCATTTCAAGAATGTTCTCTCGTGTGTTTCTCATTTGTACATCCTCCCTTTCCGACTGCACAGAAACACTCGGAAGAGAACCAGTCTCACGCAATGTCTGGTGAATTCGCGTAAATACACGTCGAGATGGAATCCTTCGATCGGGAAAACGCCTTTGGTACTCTTCAACAGCAGCACGTGCATTGCCACCGCAAAATCCATACACAAAATGCATATCACAATATTCACCGTGTGAAAACACAAAAGGCATTTCAGCAACACCGCACAACTACACATAATATACTAACCATTCACGACGCTGCCGCAACGTACACTGTAGCCTCTGTAGGTAGCGCAAAAGCTTACGGCTAGTGTGAATCAGACACTCAAGGACAAACAGATAAGAGAACACAGCTGACAGGTATAATGTGTGGACCCGCCAGAAGACCACACTTTTCTCGGGCCATTATCTCCGTAACCGTTCAACTTTGGACATAGGTGTTTTGGGTTATATCGGCATATTTTAACATAAGGAACACCCTCCTGAAGTTTGGTCCATTCCTCCTGGGACATGCTGTATATACAGGGTGGGGCGCAGAAACTTCCTTTTTTTGAAGGCGAATAAAAGAAAAATTATTGCTGATAGACAAAATTTATATTTAGCTAATGAAAGAACATACTTTAAAGTTTTAAGTCATCTAGTTTGAAACAAAATATCTTGAAGGTGGTGGCCACCATTCTCTATGCACTGATGCAACCGTTTTCTGAAGTTCTCCTCTGCACGTTCCAAAATGTCCGCTGGAATTTGGGCTACTTCCTGCCAATAACATTCTTCAATTAAAGCAGGTTTGTGGGGCGATGTTTAAAAACCTCTACCTTGAGGTATCCCCATAAAAAATCACAGGACGTTAGATCAGGTGAGTGCACTGCCCACGGGATGTCACCTCGAAGCAAGACGAGCCATCCGGGGAACTTTGCCCTCAAAACTGTCATTGAAGCTCGGGCTGTGTGGGCCGTGGCACCATCCTGTTGGAACCAGACATTTCCTAGATGCATTTCTTCAAGAGCTGGTTTGAAAAAGTCCACATACCACTGTGAATTGACAGTAACTGCATGAATATCTTCTTCAAAAAAATAAGGGCCAATAACTCCCAACTCTCAACAACGCACACCATACTGTCACCTTATCACTATGAAGTGGCCTCTCATGGAGCTCTCTGGGATTATTACCGCTCCAATAGTGCATATTCTGCTTGTTGACATATCCGGATAGGTGAAAATGTGCCTCATCACTAAAGAAAACAAGTGCATCAGGGGGTAAAGTTTCCAATAACGTTTCGCACGCCATTATTTGGTTCTGGAAATCATGTGGTGACAATTCTTGCACAACAACCATCTTATAGGGATGGAAATGAAGATGTTCGTGAAGAATTCGGCTCATTGAATGATTGGATATGTCTAGGGTGACTGCATGTTTGCGAGCGGAGCGTCTTGGAGATCTCAAAATTGACTGTCGAACTGCCTCCACATTTTCTGGTGTTGTAACGGTCCTTTGATGTCCTGATGATTTTTTCACCACACTCCCGGTTGTGCTAAAGTTCTCTACCCAGAAAAAATCGATTTCCGGTCAGGAACCAGACCTCTGGGCTTAATTCCGAAGTGAGTACAGAACGCACGCTGCACCGCCACATAGGAATGGTTGTTCNTACAAGACCATCATCAGGCAGTTAATATAGGAATACATTTAGTTATTGAACTACCAACATGGATCCATACGAGTGCAATGCGTCATATTATATAAAAACAGAATATTCTTTTTGCCTCAAGCTGGTAAGTATTACAATTAAAATAAGATTAAACATAAGACAAAAGATAAAATATATAAAAAATGAAATATATACCACGTACCAAGATATATTAGGGATATAAATGTTGAATATATTACAAAAATATTAAATATTAAAAATACTTAATTTTTTAAATATGTATGGGTGGTAAAAATATGTATGCCAATTAATTCTAGGTTCCAGTGCTACGGTGTAGAATTGGGCAAGTTATGTCATTGTAGATCTTTGTTGTTAGAAGCTTTCTATGTAGTAAACCCAGTCGTGGAGCCCAGAGACAAGTATCTGTATCGAACCAATGCACAGTTAGACCACATCGAACATATAGACACCCAGGCAAAATGCATACATCACATTTATCAGTTTAAGGGAGATACAGGAGGTCAGATGGGATGGAGGTGGCATCACACCAGCATGTGAATATACATCTTTCTATTGAAAGAGGAATGAAAATCATTAATTGGGTACAGGTTTTTTCATATATAACATAATCATATCAGCAGTTAAGAGGGTAGAGTTCGTTAGTGATAGGATATCATATAAAATACTAAAAGGTTGCTGGTATGATATCATCGTTATGAAGGTTCACGCCCCAATAGAAGATAAAATGGATGACATAAAGGACAGGTTCTATGAAGAACTAGAACATGTATTTGATAAATTCCCGAAGTACCCTATGAACATTTTCCTAGGAGAGTTCAATGCCAAAGTAGGGAGGGAAGACATTTTCAAACCAACAATTGGGAATGAGAGTTTGCATGAAATTAGTAATGATAATGGAGTTAGAGTAGTAAACTTTGCCACATCAAAATATCTTACTGTCAAAAGTACAATGTTCCCGCATCGTAACATCCATAAATTTCCTTGGTCATCTCCTGATGGGAAGATACACAATCAAATCAACCATATTTTGATAGATAGGAGATGGCATTCAAGTATACTTGATGTGTGATCATTCAGGCAGGAGACTGTGATACTGATCACTACCTGGTGGTGGCAAAGGTTAGGGAAAGACTCGCTGTGAGCAAACAAACAACGTACATAGTTCATATGGAGAGGTTCAACCTCAAGAAATTAAATTAGGTAGAGGGTTAAGAGCAGCGTTGTGTTGAAATCTCGGATAGGTTCGCGGCCTTGGAAAACTTTGACACTGTGGTGGATGTTAATAAAGCTTGGGAAACTATTAGAGAAAATATCAAAATTTCTGCAAGGAGAGTCTAGGTTATTATGAACTGAAGAAGCGTAAGCCATGGTTCGATGAAGGACGCTCAAAATGACTAGACCAAAGAAAACAAGCCAAATTGCAATGGTTACAGGATTCCAGTGAAATGAACAGGGATAATCTGAACAATATAAGATGCGAAACCAGCAGGCATTTCAGGAATAAAACGAGAGAATATCTGAAAGACAAAATTGATGAGCTTGCAACGAAAAGTAAGAACAATCTAATTTATTGTATTAATACGTTACATATTTTAATATAATTAATATGTTTGAATGAAACTTATAGTAAAGTCTGTACAGGTAAACATTTGTCTTAGAAATTTCCTATCCAGAATGGTCTAAGACAAGGAGATGCTTTATTGTCACTGCTTTTCAACTTTGCTTTAGAATATGCCATTAGGAAGGTCCAGGAAATCCAGGTGGACTGAAATTAATTGGGACACATCAGCTGTTCATCTATGCCGATGATGTGAATCTACTGGGTGATAATATAGATACCATAAAGAAAAACACAAACTTTAATTGATGCAAGTAAGGAGGTTGGTCTAGAAGTAAACAGAGAGAAAAGTAAGTATATGTTGCTGTCTCATCACCAAAATGCGGGACAAAATCATGACATAACGATATAAAACAGATGTTTTGAAAATGTGACACACTTCAGTTATTTGGAAACAACGATAACAAATCAAAACCTGATTCAGGAGGAACTTAAGAGGAGATTGAACTCGGGTAATGGTTGCTACCATTCGGTCCAGAACCTTTTGTCTTCTCGTCTGCTGTCCAAAAACATGGAAATTAGAATGTACAAAACTATAATTTTGCCAGTGGTTCTGTGTGGGTGTGAAACTTGGTCTCTGACATCGAGAACCTTTTGTATTCTCGTCTGCTGTCCAAAAACATAGAAAGTAGAATATACAAAACTATAATTTTGCCCGTGGTGTGGTATGGGTGTGAAACTTAGTCTCTGACATTAAAGGAGGAAGATAGACTGAGGGTGTTTGCGAACAGGGAGTTGAGAATATTAGGACCGAAGATGGATGAAGTGACAGGAGGTTGAAGAAACCTGCATAATGAGGAGCTTCATAACTTGTACTCTTCTCCAAGTATAATTAGAATGATCAAGTTAAGGAGGATGAGATGAGGTGGGCAGGCCATGTAGCATGAATGAGGGGTATGAGGAATGCATATAGGATGTTGGTGGGAAAGCCAGAAGGACAGACACCACTGGGAAGACCAAGGTGTAGGTAGGTGGACAATATTAAAATGGATCTTAGAGAGATAGGTTGGGATTGTTTGGATTGCATTGATCTGGCTTGGGATAGGGAGCAGTGGAGGGCTCTTGTGAACACGGTAATGAACCTTTGGGTTCCATAAAATGCTGGGAAGTTCTTGAGTAGCTGCAGATATGGCTTGTCCTCAAGAAGGGCTCAGCTCCATAAGTAAGTAAATAAGTAATATCATAACTATTATTTACAAAACTCTCTATATTCTTAATTTATTTTTCATCTTGTTTTGATTGTAATACTTAACAGCTTTGAAGCAAAAAGAAAACTCTGTTATTGTATAATATGATGCACTGCACTGGTTATGGATCCATATTGGTATTTCAGTAACTAATGTATCCCTATAGTAACTGCCTGATGGTGGTCTTGTACGACTGAAACATGTAGCAAGAATAAAAGCCTATTGTAAAACATTAAAAGTGTAAATATTTGTTGTGTGATGGTTAAACTATTTTTTTTATTTCTAGTGGGGTGGGACTAAGTCCGTTGTACTACGGCCACTTCTGGCCTATTCTACCAGTCCCAGATGATAGGTGAGGGTGATTGTGGAGCAGTTGGTGGAATGAAGATTGGCAGGGGAAACCGAAGTACTCAGAGAAAACCTGCCCCAGTGCCACTCATGACTTTTCATTTGGATATTGGTCTTATATAAGAGACGAGTTATACATTTTGCAATAAATGCAATTACTAATTCTAACCCAATGTCTAGTCACTAACATGTGACAGTGCTATATTATTTGCTATAGAAATATGTTTTGAAATTGTGGCTTAGTAGAAAATCCAAAGGTAGGTTTCTGTGAATACAGTTATGAGCCTTCATAGTTTGTTAAGGCACAAACTGAATAGAAAATTCTCTGTCTTAGAGGTATGCAATCTTTGTAGCAGGCCTTTCAGCGAGAAGTGACTTTCATGAGTCAAGCGCTACAAGAAGAACGATTTCGTAGTGAGCGTCTGGAGGAACAGGTGAATGACTTGACAGAGCTACACCAGAATGAAGTGGAGAATCTCAAGCAGACCATTAGTGACATGGAAGAGAAAGTGCAGTACCAGAGTGAGGAGCGCCTGCGCGATATTCACGAAATGCTAGAGTGCTGCCAGACTAAGGTCAGGAACCTGTTATTCTTTCGAGTTCTATGGTAAAGCTGAGGCTCTAAGAGCATGATCCACCTTAGAAAATGCAGTAACAGAGTGAGAAGCACCTGTCTGACATTTACAAGATGCTACACAGCTTCCAGTCCAAAGCCAGGAACCTTTTGTTTTGTTTCGTTTCTGAGTTTTGTTGTAAAGCAGGGGTCTAAAAGCACTATCCACACTGGAAATACAAAACTCATTCCTTGACAGTTTGAAGATGTAGTACCCACTGATGCAAATTATGATTATTTTGTTGATGGTTGTTAAATGAATAAATGGATTATGTGTTGTATGTAGAATAGCTTTAAACTACCCATCTTCTAGCGAATCACTACTCATTTTAGAGGACAGAACTCAGTTCCTTTTTACAGTGTTCATCCATAAGTCTGCCCCTCAGTTCTGAATTGCTCTTATTCTCACCTGCCGTATGCTTTCTTGTATGTGGGTGTACAAATGCACTGAGAAAAATTGTAACCTGCATTGTCACTGGGCAAAGCAATATGTTGCACTTTGAAGTTATTGAAGCAGGAGCTGTGAAAAGTTCTTCTCTCCTGGGATATCATGCTATCTAGTCCATGAAATCTCAACCAAGGTTTCACCATCTTAAGGGTCAACGAGTAAGCCGAGTAAGAACTGAACAGTGGAGGTGGGGTTGTATATTCCTCCAGAAGTTGGTTGACTTTCACAAGCCTACATGGTGTTATATCCCAGAATATAGAACTCTTCAAAACTTTTTTCAGAAGTACAAACATGGAATGCAGTGGAAGAATACCATTTTTTGGGATATGATGCTTACCAATGTCATTGAGGGCCATACTGTCTCCATCTCCAGGGTAGGACTCTTCAGTTCTTAAGTTCCAAATAGCATATTCATCAAAAGCCAGACTATTTAGCATCACATCCCAGAAGACAGTGTTCCTTGTCACCACTATGAGAATTTCTGATCCCTCAAGGGATGGAGCAGCTGTGTGACTAGAGGAATGTATTATTTTGTGAGAAAATCGTGACATGCCTGTTGGAATATAAGTAGGTCATGCTTTTTGCAGCTTTCCATCATAACATTCACATTTCCATTATACGAGTATAATCCAATCTGAGGCTTTCTCTGTTCCTGAAAATAATTTAGTAGATACTGGTGGTTTCCTTAGACTGTCACAGCTTCACCAGGCCTATTTAGCCAATGCTTTGACAAGGGTGTCAAATTTAAATCTGGAATTGGGCAGATGGATAATTTTTAAATTTTTGGCAGGCCACATGTCATTTATTTAAAATTGAACACAGTATTCAATCAGTCCATTACCTTATTACCATATTTCCTCAATTCTAAGACACTTCCCTGCTCCACATTTTAAAATTTCTGAAATTGGGGCGCGTCTTAAGTTTGATGGCATCTAAGAATTTATGTCAACAAAAGGTATCTTATATGACTAAAGAGCAAGGAAAATCTTTATCTCCATAACATTAGTCATGGGACAATAGCCACTGAGACAACAACAAAGGAGATTCTGAAATTATCTGTTGTGTATTTTGATTTTTGAAAATGTCATTACGTGTGACAGTGTATGAAGCACCTAATAGGGTCTTGGAGGCTGGAAATAAAAGTATAACTAACACTCTGCAATGAAGAGACATCAGTCAGTGTTCATTGCTACACCTATGCTTGTCCTGAAAATTAAGGATGCATTAAATAATGATTAATATCTTCTTTCCTGAAAACCTATTGCTAAGTCAAGTCGTACAGTTGATGGTGTCTTGAAATTACTACCACCATCACTGTTACTATCACTACTCCTGCTGCTACTTATTATTTATTTATTTATTTATTTTATAGCTGCACTGCAGTCTCTCTTCACTGACATATGTTGTACGTTTTCATTCTTTTCATGCTCACATATCTGGTACAAGAATCCCATCAAGAAATTCTTCAAGAGAGAGTTTTGGATTTTATTCTATTATCGTTAGATTACTAACTGATTAAATCTTACTTTAGCTATCATGTATATTGACTGGAGAACTGGCATTGTTTGGAATGGGAGGAGATTTTTATTTAAGGTGAGATATTACTGAAAACCACTGTGATCACAGATGTCATGTGTCCAGAGGTCGCAGGTTCAATTCCCAGTGAGGTCATTGTTTTTTTTTCAATTGACCTAATACTTCTAGCCCCACAGTGGCCCTGGGCTCGACTCAGCCTCTAACAGAAATTAGTTCCAGGAATCTACCTGGGGGTTAAGAGCGGCCGGCACCTAATGCTGACAACCTCATTGCCATCTGTGAGCCGATTGTTTAGAAAATGTAGGATCCTCGACATCTCACCACCCTATGGACCTCCATGGCCTGTAAAGCGATAGCTTTACTTTATCTGTCCATTGAGATGGGCTTTTCTTCATATCGTTATTTACAAGGGGAAAAATTCTTCGCACACATACATGCTGCCAAACGTTATAACCATTCTTAACACAAAATACCCGAGCAGAGGAAATTTTTCCTCTAGCAAATAAGAATAACAATCTTGCAAATTTTTCATAAATCATTTGGTTCAGGCAGTATCACATCACAAATTGGCTAATTCCATTTTCAGATGTTCTCAGTCATCTCAGTGTTCACCTTCAAAGGAACTGCAACCAACATAAATTCCAGTTCGTTAATTCTGACATCCTGGAATTGCTCATTTAGCTCCTCTCGTAGCAGAAAAATGCTTTTTGAAAATTCTTGAATATGCTCAAGAAAAAGTGGGAAGTGAACAAAATTCATAATTTTGAAAGACTTGATGCTGCCAGATATCTCTGTAATGGGCTTATCTTTGCCTTGTAACTCTTTGTTAAAAGAGTATCCATGCAACCTGTCACAGCCACATAGAACTCTAGATCACTTGTCTAGTTCTTCAGTTCTTTTATTATTCTTTTCCATGAATAATTTGATCTCCTTCAGTAATTAAAAAAGTTGCAAAACCAACCCATGACCTCATATTTTACTGTGTTTGCTTTCTTTTTTCCCCATTAAAGCTACAAATTCATGATGGTTAAGGGCACTTGTGCAAATAAAATTCACAGTTTCATCAGTGGTATAATTTACATGTGTCATCTTGAAACTTTGATGAAGGTACAATTGGAGTAAATAAAGAAGTCATCCCCTCATTTTTTTTCTTGCAGCACTGTTACTTTTGCCAATCATACTTGGAGCCCCAACAAACTCCATAGTATTTTCCATATACAGTTTATATTTGCTAAAAAGGTTCTCCAATTCATAAGAAATTTAATTAGCATCTGTTGTTCCTTTCACAGGTACCAGATCTGAAAGTTCCACCAGTAACTGAAAGTCCTCATTGACACCTTGAATAAAAACAG
The DNA here is from genome assembly GCF_002891405.2 of Cryptotermes secundus. Taxonomy (NCBI): domain Eukaryota; kingdom Metazoa; phylum Arthropoda; class Insecta; order Blattodea; family Kalotermitidae; genus Cryptotermes; species Cryptotermes secundus. The sequence continues at coordinate 3,333,255 of NW_019730108.1, forward strand.
CATGCTGTACAATACCTGCAGTGTCTGTAATCTCATCAGTTGCAGTTGAATATACCACAAAATCTTATGCATTTCTTTAAGCTGATACTTTGTGTCTTCTGCTAAATCATTCACAGTATCAGCTACTGTGTTTGCAGAAAGACTGATGGCTTTAAAATGCTGACATTTTTTGTGACACAGTATTTCTACTGCCTTCATTATCTGTTGACATACCATTTGTGAATGGTTTCAATTTCTGTGCAGTAATTTGTGAAGTAGCTTCATTTGATTCAATAGCAACAGCATTTAAGCTGCTGTTGCAGATAAGGGTAATTTATCTTCTTTTAGGTTTACTTCTAGCACATCAGACTTACCTTTGTATAAAGTGTTTGTATTCTTTTGACACTGATACCTCCTTATTGCAAATGAGACAGACAACCTTTCCCATGCACTTCACTAAAAAATATGTTTTCCAGTTTTTCTTGAAACATGTGGCCATTATGTAACTGCCTCTGTGGTCTAGTGGTCAGAGTTCCTGGCTACAGATTCAGATGTCCGTGTTCAATTTCCGGCGCTACCAAATTTTTTCTGAGAAGTAGTGGGTCTGGAACGGGGTGCACTCAGCCCCGTGAGGATAACTGAGGAGCTATTTCAAGGAAATAGCGTCTCCTATCTAGAAAACCGAAATTAACAGCTGTGGGGATTTGTTGCGCTAACCACTCGACACCCTCTATCCGCAAATATTGGCACTAACTTCGCCGACAAGCACCAGTCACTTGGTTGGTATAGTTCGCTTGCATTCTAAAATCACAGAGTTTGTTTGTTTATAACCATCATCTTCAGATTTGCTCTTCTACACTTTTGACAGAGACATCACAATATAAATGAAGATTCCACACACAGAGATTTCAAGGTCAACTCAATACCAAACCTAGTTACAGAAGAGACACAAGTGCTTGCAATGGTTACAATTGCCACAATCCCATCTAGCCTCCAAAACCATAGGCTGCTGCCCCAGTCAGTGATGTTTTGTGAAGCAGACCTTACATGGAAAATTTTTACTTTGTTACATACTATAAATTTTTTTATTTGAAATTTACAATAAGACAATTATTTTGATTTTGATTTATGGCCAGCAGTGATCGTGAAGTTCCTGAGGTGAATCAACAAATAGTGTTTCTTTGCTTCTGTACAGTGGTTTCTTGGCACTAGCACTGCTACTGAACAGTGAGCATGTAAGAGTTTATTGCCCTTCAGAAGTGCCCATCTCTTTGGCAGCAGTTACCACCCACAGAGCATGGGGCTCTAGAAGCTCTGTCCTCTGTGTTGCCTGATAGCAATATAACAACTGTGGATAACCAAGATCAAAGGTAGCAAACCTTTTGCCGTTTTGGACTATAGAAGGGTATGATTTTGAGCCAGTTTACTCAACAATAAGTTTAGAAAATAAACAAGATAGACACTATCATGTCAACATCCGCTTTATTTTGCTGTTAATGACTGCACTACATATATTGACCCTTACCTGGGTCATCCTCAGGCGTACATGAATACTTGGTGTTAGTTTTCTGAGTTGTGTCATTTATTCAGTATGAATTCATGTTGTATCTATTTCATTACACTGTCCTGATAATACACTTTGTTATTTAAAATAATTATAACTTGACATAAAAATAATACTGAACAGGTAACAAATTAAAACTGAAATATGTAGAATTGAAATTGCTGTTAAAATTCATAGTTAATATGAATAATAATGGTCAGTATTATATATCTAAGCTTTCGAAACCACTACATATCTTAATGTGTGATGGCAATTTTTTTTTTTACATTATAGTGGTAATATTGTAACATGGGGAACTGCGGGTCGAGATCTTTTGGTGGCTTTCTAGGTTGTGTTACTTTTAAGTTTCATGTTAGACATGTGAAAGCAGATATTGTTCTACCACATGTCCTCGTGTTGTATATATGTGGCTGGGATGTTCAAGTTTTTGATATGGTATATAGTTGCAGTTCCTGCAGTGTAGCGGTTCTGTCACCAAAAAAATCTTAAAATAATAAATTAAATTGATTATTCATTTTTGAGGCAGACAAAGTTTTATTATTAGAACAGGATCATTCCAAGGACTGCATAAAATGATCTGGCAGGCTGCATGAGGGCCATGTGTTTGAGACCTCTGGTTTTGATGGTTCCCAACAGGCTGTTCAAACTACTGTGGCAGTGCCAGGTGATACATTTCTTGTTTTACATTGCCACGACAGACCCTCATGTACTTAAGATATTGTACTTTCTCCTAAATCAAGGACATGGGTGCGATTATGTATTATTCATTCATTCATTTATTTATAGTTCCAAAAAAATCCATAGAGGCATCTGCCTCAGATATAGAACAAGTCAATAATACAATATAGCATATAAATATACATACATAATCAGATAGTCATCATCGTCAAAATTTAAATATTCACTACAACAAAACTACTGTACAGCAATACATTCCATATATCAAAATAACATATAAAATTACATATACGATCAAAGACCACCAAGATCCTTAATATAGTAATATAAAATCTATTTTCTTAATATATAATACACCTGTATCATAACAGTAATAGCACCTTTTTCCTGAGTATTTATTCCATAGTCCATTGCATTCTAGCAATAGGCAACAGTGTTCATTTAAATATACATTTTATTCATACATTCATTCATTCATTCATTTATTACAGTTAAAAAATCCACAAAGGGGTCTGCTTCAAAATATAGAAGAAGTCAGCAGCGCAATATAACACATAAATATACATGCATAATCAGATAGTCATCATCATCAAAATTTAAAATACAACACAACAAAACTACTGTACAACAATACATTTCATATATCAAAATAACATTTAAAATTACATACATGATTAAAAGACCGCCAAGCCTCTTAATATAGTAATATAAAATCTATTTTCTTAATATATGATACAC
>NW_019730108.1:3336480-3386180 GCF_002891405.2 Cryptotermes secundus
CAACAGGATTGTTATGGTAGTAACATCGGTTACTACCGCTAGCGTTGCTAGCAACACAGCGCCAGGCAACAAGGGTGCTTATTACGTGGCCGTTTTCTGTATTGTCCGATCGAGGCTACATGAGGAGCAGCGAAGGCTACTCAGAGTGAGTCCTCGAGCTACCTCCGAGTTAGTTCCGAGTTGGCCAGCAACTAGTCAGTTGTATTCTGGCATTTGGAGTGTAATATTTGTGATACTGCAGATAGCAGTAATCATCAGATTGTAATTTGGGTGACTGTAAGAGCGAATGTGAAATAAAATTCCCTGTATCAAAGACGGCGTGAAGTTATTTGTCGCGCTATACGCGCGATACGTTACATTGGTGTCAGAAGTGGGATTAGAACTTACACACGTGACCAACGAGATTCGTACTCAAAACACGTTACAATATATATTGCGACTGAAGTGGCAGTATATGTAACTCCTTAAACAAATTACGGCACGAATCCACATTACGAGAATTGGTAATAATTCTTATTATTCTTTTCTGTATTTGAAATATGATTTTTGCATGAGCCGAGCTCCCCCAAAATATTATGCCGTAAGATGTTATTGAATGAACTAGGGACACATATTTCACATATTAGACTTCAAGCTTTCACAGGAAGTAAGTGCACTGAAATATTCTTGGACTCTCAACTTTGTAAAATTGGAATAAATCTCCATTTGTCTGACTGCCCACTGGGCCCCTCCTGGTCCACTTTTAGACAAGAACCCTGAGTGCCAAGGAACCTGCTGTATTTATAAATACAGCCTACAGTAGTACCACTCATCATGTCGGTCCATGATTTGAAGATGGTGACAGTTTCAGAATCACTAGAAATCCATTCCATTTTGACTTTGCTGACTGCATGAGAAGACTTTATGTTGGTACGTTTTCCAGTTTACCTGCATTGAACAGTCACATGTCTGGTACCTACACAAATCCATACTGTGGTTTAGCCTTCTTGTATCACCATTGTATGTATGTAACTCATTCACTCTCTCTCTCTGTCTCTCGCTCTCTAATTTTGTAGAGTTAAGTCCTTAGAAAGCTAGCAGTTGCTCAGCTACTCAAGAAATTGTCAGCATTTTATGCAACCTAAAGTTTTTCTCTTTATTTCCTGCATCCTGTTGTGTATCCTACATCAAAGGGGCCATTAACGTGACAATTATAAACCAATATTAAAATGTTTAATATTTGGTTTATTTTATTTTCATCCCACTACATCTATCAAGATCATCATGAGGTGGTTTTTATGAATTATGTATGTCATTACTGAACCATTAAAATGAATCCATTTTCTACATTAATTAGTAAAATTATAATCTAAATTTTAATTTTAAGTTTTAAGTCTTTGTGTGTGTGATATGTCTTGAATAGTGTATGCTAAAGGTTAAAATTTATTGGTTAAATAAAATTAGATAAGAATACGGTTCTGATTTTTTAAATATTTGAGGTGGGGGGGCCATGGTTTGAGTATTGGTTATTAGGCAGTGTAGATGGGCCTTGTGGTTTTTCATGTTCATTAGGCATGTGAAAACCTGGAAAATAAGTATGATTAATTTAATATATAGGTTTTAAATATTATGAATTATGTGGTTGTGTTTTGTGATTACTTACATTCTTTTTGGTGTTAAGGATGTGATAGGTTGATGTGCAGAGTTCATGATACCTGCAGGGTGAATATTTTGTTTTTCACTTGTAGAGTTCCAGTACCCAAAATTTTTAAGTATGGGTATTATGTATCAGATATTTTAGATATTCACTGTATTGTTGATTTTTCTTGCTTTTACTGTGTCTTGTATACTTCTGTTTTTATGATGTACCTTGTTTATGGTTGGGTGTTGGGAGATGGACTGAAGTGAGCGAGTGAATGAATGTGAGTGGGTGGTGTTGGTACTCTCACGATTTAGTGGTGTAACTATAGAGGGAGTATGAATTCATGAGTAGATTTATTGACCACTTATATACGTAGGTAAGTCAATAATTATTCACAATGTAGCTATAAATTTTATTTTAATACAAATAGAAAACTTACATTAACATCATTTTTCAACATAGTCCCCTTGCTTTTCAATGCACTTGGTCCATCAGTGCACAAGCTTCCTGATGCCCTCAGAAAAGAAGGTTTTTGGCTGAGCAGCGAGCCATGCAAGCACCTCTTCCTTCACTTCCTGGTCCGAGGTGAATCGATGGCCACTTAATTCCTCTTTGAGTGGACCAAACAAGTGATAGTCAGAAGGGGCGAGATCAGGACTATACGGAGGATGAGCCATTACATCAAACTTGAGTTTCCAGAATGTTTCAGCAGTGTGGGCAGCAGTATGTGGATGGGCACTGTCGTGCAACAACACAACACCTTTTGACAGTAGTCCTTGGTGTTTGCTTCGAATTGCAGGCTTTAGCCTGTCAGTAAGCATCTCACTGTAACAAGCACTGTTTATTGTTGTGCCCCTCTCCTGATAGTGTTCCAGTACTGGGCCTTGTGAGTCCCAAAAAACTGTAAGCATAAGTTTTCCTCCGGATGGTTGGCTTTTGAACTTTTTCTTGCTGGGCAATAGTAGATGTTTCCATTCCATACTCTGCTGTTTACTCTCTGGCTCGCACTGATGGATCCGTGTTTCGTCACCAGTGATGATTCTGTCTAAGAAGATGTCACATTCGTTACCATAGCGATCCAAATGTTGTTGGCAGATGTCCAAGCGCGTTTGTTTATGCAACACTGTGAGTTGTTTTGGGACCCATCTTGCACAGACTTTATGAAACCCAAGTCTGTTGTGGATGATTTCGTAGGCAGAACCATGACTAATTTGCAGACGATTTGCCACTTCATCAATAGTCACTCGCCTGTCTAACAGAACCATGTCACGTGCACGCTCAATGTTGTCCTCATTTGTGGCCGTGGATGGTCGTCTGGCTCCTTCCTCATGTGTAACACTTGTGCGACCATTTTTTAATTTTTCAATCCATTTGTAGACACTCCATTGTGTCAAAACACTGTTCCCGTATTGTGCTGAAAGTCTTTCATGGATTGTGACCCCTGATACACCTTCTGACCACAAAAACAGGATCACTGAACGTTGCTCTTCTTTGGTGCAAACAGAAAGCGGAGCAGCCATGATTAATGGCAAGGCAGCAACGATGGAACTGATCTAGCAACATCAAACCTGCACAGAAATAATGACAAGGGAACCACGCATGGCAATGCTGCGAAAAACGACAGTGCTGCCAACAGAAACGCAAATACAGCTGCATTGCAGATAATTATTGACTTCCCCTCGTACACCACTCGAAACTACAAGTAATTACAGTGCCACTGCTATTCTCAATTCCCAGATCACCACAGCACCCACTAAGCCTTTTCTCAGCCTGCTGTGTCTTCAACATTCTTCCAGGACCCACCATTGCCATGGCTCCTTTTCTTTGGCTTTCGGCCGTGCTCTACAACTGTATGCCGGTCCCCATGCCGCTTCTTCAGTACTCCAATAGTTTCCACTGCAGCCTCTTCCTTAGGGACTTCCTGATGCATTGCTACAGAGTTAATTTCCTCTGGATTTGTCTTAGTCTTTTCTGGATAGGCCTTCATTGCTTTATGGTCAGATTTCATCTCTTTTCACCAGGCCTTCATTTGTTCTATCCAGACGGCTTGGCCAGCCTTTACTTCCTTTGGGGTGGCATTCATTTTTGCCTGGTTGGTGTCTCTTTCTGTTTGGTTGGCATCCATCTTTGAGGCTAGAGAATCTATCTGTTTTTTCATCCTTTCTTGCATGGCTTTCAGGAGATCTGTCATTTGTTCCCTTTTTTAATAGTGTGGCAGTATAATGATCAAGATCAAATATAGTTTCCAATCTGACTATTTTTGACACGAGTTGTCATGTGTAAGTGTGACTATAGAGGGGCTTTGAATTCATGAATAGATTTATTGACCACTTATATACACCACTCAAAACTACAAGTAATTGCAGCACCACGGGTAATCACAATTTACAGAACACCACAGTACCTGCTAAACCTTTTCCCAGCCTGCTGTGTCTTCAACAGCTGTTCCCTGGCAACAGATTCTAACATTGGGCATTCTTCAGCTTCCTCTGCTCACATCGTTACCCTCTGGCGAATTTCCTGCAGCAGAACTCTTGTCATCTGTCATCTCAACTATAATGCCATCCCTTCTCAGGCTTCCTTGCTGAGCTGAACTCAACTGCTAACCCTTGCCTGACAACTGAAATCTCTCACTCACCAACCAACTACTTCACTTCAATTCACTGCAGTGCTGGAGCTTTTTGAATTTAGGTGCTCAGTTTTGCAGTGTGTCCAAGTGGAATATGTATTTAATACATTTTTAAGCTGTTGACTTCTAATAAAGACTGGATTGTTAGCAAAGAATCCATTTAACTATGTATAGAATTTAAAACCACCTTCGTGTACACAGTTTTGTGTATGTTCCTGTGCAATTACTTTGACATATTAACCTTTTTTTTGACAGTTTGGTGGTTGTAGGGCAATATGTGTCTAACCCTTCTGAACAGAACTGTTTATGATAATTACACCTAATGCATCATAATATTCACTCTTTGTTGAGAACAGCTTGTGTTTCTGAGAAAACAAAGATTTAACAGTGCTGTAGTTCACTTTACATAAACATTCCTTCAGAAGTGCTTTGCATGTATATGCTATTCTTAGAATTCACAGTTATCTAATAAGCTTACACCCCACACAACTTTCAGCAGGATTGCTCAGAGCAAGAAGGAACTGTTTCTGCAGTCCGTAAATTTGGGGCAAACTACTGAAGAAATCTGTGTTCTGCCATAATTTTTATGATAAATAATTACAGTCAGGAATTGTTAAAAGTGATTGTATGTGTGTGTGTATGTATATATATATTCCATATCTTTCTTAGTTTTATGAACTTGTACATGAGTTCTATGTATTGCAGTGTCATATTTTTCTGCATGTCTTCCACTCAGTGACACTCTGAGCCACATTCAACTTACAGGAGTCCATATTTATTTTCCCCTTGCATTGGTAGGTGATTGACTTTTGCAGAGGTCATCTGCAGACTTCCATTATATTTACAGTGACATGTGATGAAGTTCTTTTTCTTTCTTCTCCATGCAAGACAAGGCTCAAGGAGGAGACTTCAGGAACAATACTTAGCACAGAAAGTAATTCTAGATAGTGATTCATATGAACAGATATCTTCTCCTTCTGTAAGTGATATAGACCCTGGCAGTGGCAATGAAATAAGACACTGTACACAGTGGACTGACTGTACTGAAAACTCAAGCTTCTAGACCTGTAATCCACAGCTTTACAGGGAGGTCCAGTGGGTTCAAGCAGAATGAGACACCTCATATTATGTAAGACTGTACAGCACAGAGTGTTTTGATGCTCTTTTTCTTTGAAATCATGCAGCTCTTGGTGGAAGATACTAACATATATTATCACCGATATTTGGATATGCATGACCAAGGACATTCCCCTCTGCCTGATGTGACTATATAAGAAAGGTAGTCATCTTTATCTATTATTCTGCAGATGGGGCAGAATTAGAGCAACATGCAACACAGCCTCTTACGGAAGAACAATGACAAGGGACAAATTCTTTCAAATACTAAAATTCCTACAAATCAATGACAACACAAATGAATCTGACAGAACCACAACTGATTATGAGTCTGGTAATACTGACAAAAATTATGACCGATTACAGAGAGCGACGACTTCGGTATAAGACCAGTTGTCCAGAAAACTTGGGATCAGAGGCATTCTGGATTTTGCGTCTCTTAGGCAAAAGAATTTTAGTATGTGTGAATTCAACAGTCAAAACAAATTGTTAACATTTGATTTACCTAAAAAGTGCTTGAAGGTCAACAGTGAGAGCCAGAATTATCACTTTTGTCAGCATTCAGTCTTCAATCTTTTTAACATGTCTTGCAAAGTTAATTGTTCCATGCATTTGAGTTTTTGTTGTTCCTGTGAAAGCTCATATATGCTATATATACCCACATGAAATGTTGCATGGAAATATTTTTTTTTCGAGTCCCTTAAAAAGTTTTCTGTTTAGCTAATGCACTTGTCAGTTCAAATGTGTTCTTCATTTGTCCCTGCATTGATCTCATCATCAGTGCCTACACCCTTGTTAGGATGCATAACCATGTGAACTGTTTCACTGTCTGTGAGTTGGAGTATAACAGGAGCATTAGTTTCAACATTTTACAATCCTCTATAGCCTCTTCATCTAACCTCATCATCTCTTTACATGTTTCTTATTTTGGATATTGTAACAGTCGCTCACAACTGGCTTTTCATGTTGAGTAGCAAAACCCCCAGAGTTGGCTGTAATATCATCTCTGTTAGCTAAAAAGTATGTGGCAGCTGACAACTTACGCCAACCAGCAGACACAGTGCCCATGCTTTCTCAGCTCACCTTAATGCATTTTTACATGAAATTAATTTTGCAATGTCTGAATTCCCAAGCCACCAGTGCATGCATTCAGTATTGTATGCATACATTTGTACTTGTATTTGCACTTCAAGGACTGTAGAATGCCCAGATGCATTAGTTGGGTAATGGATGTACTGTATACACATCCAATCCAGTCCCACTTGTGACACCAGCTGTCACGCGATAGAGTGTCTGTAGACAGGATTTGGATTGGCAGTTGGATTTATTGAACACTTATATACAACTCGTAATGACAAGTAACTGTAGCACTCTTGTCAGTTTGCACTCCGCAATTCACTACAGCACACAATTAAGTCTTCACCGGTTTTCTCGTAATTGCTCCCAGCAGCGGACATTCCCCCTCCTCTAGGTTCCCAAACTTTCCCCATGCCTCAGCTTCCAGCTTCTAGCAGCAGTAGCTCACAATGACTGAACTGCAGCAGTCCTCTAACTCACTCACTGCACTTCACAAACTAACTGACAGTAATTGTCTCAGCACAGACCGCACAGAAAACACCATTCCTCTGCTGCTGTTCAATTGTTGCTTAGCAGATTGCGCTGAAAACAACATTTCTCTCTTTTTGTTTGCGAGCCACTGCCTAGCAATGGCCACTGTACAGTTACGTATCTCATGGACACCACCTAGCAACGGGTCTACATGCCGCAGTACCTTTTTATGAGATATGCAGATGAGTGTGCAGGACAGTTGTCTAGCAGCAAACACTGTCTTACAATTACTTGGGAGACCTGCCTTCAGACAGCACAAGCTCTGGGTATAAAACAGGTTTTTAACCAGTCAAGAAATATTTGAGGCATAACCCAGACTCTTTTATTGTCTCTGTAATGCACAGGAAATAGTATTGTCCTTTGAAAGCTTTGGGATTTTTACTTTTGCCAGTGACAAGCAGTTTGCCCTTAGACATGCCAGATGCATTGGTGCATGCAAGACCTGTGAGGCATTCTTTTTCATCTTTCATGCCCAATACTGATATCTCTTCAGCTGTTAAGTCTTTCTGGGAATGTATCTCCACAGTAGTATCATCTTTTCCACGTATACACTTGTTTTGGTGATAACTTTTCTTCAGAAAAGAATTATTCAAAATGTTCAGTAAACTTCTCTGCAGATTTATGGTCAGCAGTAAGTTCTTCACCATTCAGCATCATAATACAAAAATCATGATATTTCTTGAACTTCCTGTACTATCCAGAAAAGTATTCACTTGCAGTTGTGAGGTTCAGCTACTTTTGAAACAACTTTGATTGCATCATGATGACCATCAATCCAAATTAAAATTTTGCATTGTCACTGTCTTATCCACTCCATTAACTCTTTGACTGGCGCGAAGGGTATTTAAATCCCACCCCTGTCCTGGCAGGCCCTTTAAACCTTATGTCGCTAAAATGCATGTTGTTACTTTTTCCTAAACAACTTCAACAAAAATTGGTTTTTAAAAACGAAATTTTTGAGGAACTAATTAAAATACAATATTTTATGCAATAAATGCTTTTCCACACCTCTTTATTTTTTTTTCTTCGTGTGATAAACATTGAAACATGGAAGTTTGCAGAGATCCACACCACAGCCTGCACACATGATACTTGTTTCTTTTCTAACCTTGTGATTAGCACTCACGCGACACTTTCTCAGGGCACCATTCTTCTTATTGTTTCTGTTAGGAACATGGACCATTTTATGAATTTTCAAGCCATCCTCTAGACGATTTGCTGGCTTTTTCACTAGTGGTCTTTTCAAGGTCGAGGGCGGAGGCGTGACTGCACTCTAGTCTGACCCAATAGATTCGTCATCCACTTCATTCCTTGACTTTTCTCCCTCTCCACACTGTTTGTTTGGTTCAGTCATTTTTCTACACAGTCCAATATAAAATCTTTGAATCTGTAATTTCTCTTCTTGTATTTTTCGTTTGTTGTGTTCTTTTTGAATAGAATGAAACTATTCAACCGCAAAGACATGTTTTGTCCAAACCATGGGTGTGAAATATGGGCCTAGTGGACAAATATTCTTCAATTTCAGGGCGTTTGTCGATTCCTGTCATGAACACAATTCCTAAGTATGTCCAGATTTCATCTGATGTGACATAATTGTAATTGTGTTTTCGAGCGTGAGGAGCTAACTCATGTGCGTTGAAGTGCTGGTGAGCATAGCGATTGGTTTCAGTTGTGATGTGATTTACCAAGTCGTCATCCAGAAAAAATTTTAATCCATGAAAAGGGATGCATTTTATGTGTTATATCAATTTTGATCCCGAAACTATTAGCAAATGGAAGTATTGGGGGTACAATGTCTCCGTACGTTCATGAGATGGGCGTGTCAGGCACCGCACTCGTGGTAGGTAAATGTTCATGATTACTGTCTTGTGGATCATTGCCTATCACTGTATTATTGTCACTATCAACTTCATCCAATTCAGGAATCATTATTTCATCGCCACTATCATCAGAAAAAATCTCGTTCACAACATTTTCCAGCTGGTCTGTAGGAAAACGAAGACACTTGCTGCAAGAAGCTGTGGTGAAACTGAATGAATGTGAAATATTTTCTGACCTTTACCTTCTCAGAGGGTTCTGACAGTAATATAGACCCCCACAAAGTTTACAAGGGTTCTTTACAAACATGCACAAAAAATATCATAAATATGTCTTTGGTTGATGAGTGCCAAGAGAGCAAAGAAGGGACGAGATTGTCAAAGCGTTAAAACACGCCAACGCCAGGGAACGGCTGGCATCGTCCGGGCGTTAAAACACGCCCGCGCCAGTCAAAGAGTTAACACAGTGTCTTCATCACTTGTCTTTGACTTTCCCATTTGCAGTTAAATGTGGAACATTACTCACAGCAGAAGCTTTTGGTAGCTGTTCTTTTGCTTTCTTGTATTGTAGGTGGTCACTTAAACTCTTTTCTGGTGTACTTCAATCCCCTTTCCTCACTCTGTCCACTTTCTATTTAATATTGCGAGTCATATGCTTCCTGTGTAAGATTCGAGGCTTTCACGGCGGTGACTATGAAGAAAGCAGTCTTCTGGGATTTGGCACCGTGTATATGTGGTGTTAACCGACGTTTCGGAGGAACATATCGCCCCCATCTTCAGGGTAGAAGAAAAAGTATAAGAAATCTGCAAGCGACAACACCGTGAGAAACGGTAAAGCAGACCACAGTCTTTTTCTTCTACCCTGAAGATGGGGGCGATATGTTCCTCCGAAACGTCGGTTAACACCACATATACACGGTGCCAAATCCCAGAAGACTGCTTTCTTCATATGCTTCCTCTCCATATTTCCAGAACCTTGAGAATTTTTACTTAGCCTTGAGGGCTAAAAATATATGACACAAATTAAAACAAATGTTTATGCTATAATGTTTACTAATCACTTCATTTCATTTATAGAGCTCAGCCCTTCTTGAGAAGCCACACAATTGTGCAGCTATTCAAGAACTTCCCAGCATTTTATGGAATCCGAAGGTTCATTACCATGTTCACAAGAGCCCTCCACTGGTCCCTATCATGAGCCAGATCAATCCAATCCATCCCATCCTGTCTCTCTAAGATCCATCTTAATATTGTTCAACCACCTACATCTTTGTCTTCCCAGTGGTCTCTTTCCTTCTGGCTTTCCCACCAATAGCCTATATGCATTCCTCTTCTCCCCCATTTGTGTTACATGCCCTGTCAACCTCTCCCTCCTTGACTTGATCATTCTAATTATACTTGGAGAAGAGTTCAAGTTATGAAGCTCCTCATTATGCAGTTTTCTCCAACCTCCTGTCACTTCATCTCTCTTCAGTCCAAATATTCTCTTCAACACCCTGTTCTCAAACACACTCAGTCCATGTTCCTCCCTTAATGTCAGAGAGAGAGACCAATTTTAACACTCATACAGAATCACAGCCAAAATTATAGTTTTGTATATTCCAATTTTTATGTTTTTACACAGCAGACAAGGCAGACAAGACAGACAAGACCAGAACCTGCTGTGTTCCATTTATTTTCAGCCCCACCTGGTTTTTTTGGCCCTTCCTAATGGCATATTCTAAAGCAAAGTTTAAAAGCAGTGGCAATAAAGCATCCCCTTGTCTTAGACCATTCCCTACATACTTTGTCATTGAGATCTCCAAACACTATTTTCATATTGTATTTTGGAAATTTATCTGATATTGTAAATCTTCTTACAACCTGTCCTTTATATCATCAATTTTATCTTCTGTTGGGGCATGAACATTCAGAACAATAATATCACACCAATGACCTCCTACTGTGACGAACTCTACCCTCTTAACCACTGATATGATTCTCTTATGTACAAAGAAATCCGTACCTAATTCATGATTTTCTTTCCCCTATTCACAGAAAAATGTACATTCACCTGCTGATTCAGTGCCACCTCCTCCCCATTTGACCTCCTGTACTGTGACTGAATCTAACTTATATTTTGAGATTTCTTCCACCCCTGCCCTGAGCGAACCTGCCTTATACATACTTCTGACATTCCAAGTACCAAACCTCATATCCATTTTCTTTTTCTTAGGTCATTTATCCAAGGAATCAGTCCAGGTCCAAGGCTTCTTGTGATATTTCATAATAAGCATATTTTTTACATTGAAGAGATATAATCCCCATGCCCAACCCCCAGGCTGGAGGACCACCCTTTGTTGGCTGTTTGCGACTGCTTGTTCAATATATTCGCAGCTACCCTCCATAACTGGAGGACATGTCCTCCTTCCGCAACCTGAGGACGCGCCATGCCGTGGTGACAAGGGACCTACCTAACATGGAATGTTTACTAATCTGACCATCTAAATCACAAGCAGCACAGATTACAAAATAATTCTGTAATATGGAAGCGTGCTTGCTGTCCTATCTTATGTGATTGTGAGGCCATAGCTTATTTAATATTTTGTCACCTGGGCCAGTTCTTTATGGAACCAAGTGACTATTATGATGCCCCTATAAACAAAGTCCTAAATTGCATTCAAAGTGTATAATTAATAAAGGGTTAATCAAAGGGGAAGCACAATAGATCATTGAAGGTCACGGTGCAGGGGCCAGATTTTATGACCCACTCCTTATACATACATGCTTGCTGCCCTATTCTACAGCAGCACCTCTATTGCAAAGCAGATACTTTTTGATTCACCCTCTAATGCACAGAAAGGATAATGAACATACAGGGTATTCACAGTGTTACAAACAGCAAGTAGTGTCAGAAGAACCGTGAGATGAAAGCACAAGTCATGTATTATGTACTAGCTCCTGATGGAGCCATTGAACACTGCAACTACCAAAAGAGTCAAGTTAAAGTAAGGACGATGAATTTTTTTTTTATATCCAGCAACAGCCAATGAACTCTATTAGCTATGCAAAATAGCTAACAGATAGAAGCATTTTTATTGGCATCCATTCATAATTAATCAACAATATTTCCATGAGAGATGGTACTTGTTGTTACATAACAGTGACAGAGATCAGGTTTTATTTTATAGATGTCAGAAGATCATTTCCTGATCTACAGGATGATAATGTAATTACTACGAGATAACTCTCAAACTCACTTTAGTACAAAATAATAAATTTAATGCTACACGATGTGAGTAAATTTATCTTTCTGTGGCGTATGGTGCAGATGGTCCAGCGAACATACTCAGTGTTCCACATTGAAGGGTTAAGCAGCTTTCTCCAGCTTTGTGTTTACTCCTCTTAAGCACAGATATTTTCCCCAGTAATCTTGTCTCAAATGGCCTTAGTCTTTGTTCTTCCTTTAACATGATAAACTAAATTTCACACCCATACAAACTATAGGCAAGTTTATAGTTATGTACATTTTAATTTTCCCATTTCCAGTAGCATATAAGAAGAAAAAGATTTTGTACTGAACAGTAACAAGCATTCCCTAAATTTAATATGCACTTCATTTCTTCATACATGCAGTTCTAGTTTGTTAATGTTGTTCTCAAATATTTTAACTTTGCCACATTTGCAGTGGATTTTGTTCTCTTTTTGACCTGCATTCTGGCAGCACGATATAAACATGTACTTGGTTTTCATCATTATGTACATATATAAGTTAAGCTTTTATTGTAGCAGAGTATGATAGTATTTCTTCTCTCAGTTTATTTATAGAGAATTGTTGTAATATGCCATATTTCACAGCATAATTGACATACTTACTGTCCTTGCACCCCTCTCCCCCAATATTTTTTGGTAAAAAAACTTGGGTGTGTGATATACATGAGAACTTGTGTAGCCTTGTAGTGTTGATCTGTTTGCCTGAGGTAGTGTCCATGCAGATGTAACTGGTTGCAAGAGAGGCCGTATTTTCTTCATTTAACTTTTCATGTATGTATTAACTCAGTCATCATGTCGAACCCATCAAGTTTCTTTGCACAGCATCTCATCTTCACGTAACTTCACACCACAGACCTGATGACACTACAGAAGATTTTTGACAAATCGTTGTGAGTGCATTGACTTCCTGCCTGCTCTCCCACAGTTTCCTTGCTTTGAATTTTATACCTGCTCCTGTCCTGTTCAACTTTGTGTTGGATTTTGTTTTCCACATGTAAGAGTATATTGTATGAAATATATAGGAATTGTATTTGTTTTAATATTGCAACAAGAAATGTAGGTCTGATGAAATGCAGTGCTTGTTCATATGGCTGCAGTATCTTATTCACATGTTAAATGTAACAGATTTCAAAGATGGAGCATCAGCAGCAGCAACACCAGCAGTATGTTACTTTGGAAGGGATTGACAATTCTAATGCACGTGCTCTAGCAGTCAAACTCATCAATGTATTGCTAACTGTTCTTCAAGTGGTCTTGTTGCTGGTTGCCACAGCAGCTGGAATTGTGATGCCTTTCCTAAGAACACGGTAATGGTCATTTCTACACTGATACGTAAATAGTTTGGTTTCAGTCTTCTGATGTTACTTTTTCACTCAAAAATATATGACACTATGATATTACATTGTTTTCATCCAGTCTGTCACATTTAGAGAAGAGGATTTACCTTTCAAGATGGGAGTTTTAATCACCACTTGACAGCTGGATGGAGTTTAAAGTGATAGTGTAAATTTCTGGATGCACCGCACCACAAAAAATAGTATATCCACTGTGTGTTTATGAATCTCATTAAAAATGTGTCATATGTTAAAAATATCGTTTTTTTTGGCTGATTTGCATTAATTTGCTAGTTACAAATTATAAACTTTACAACATGAAGATTTATTTAAAATATGATTGCGGTGGGCCTTTCCCCCAGATTTCATTAATTCAAGGTTCAGAGATGTAATGAAATTCATAAAGGCATCTGTGTTTGTTTGTTGATGGCCTTGTTAGCCATATTATTGTCAAAGGAAAGTGTGTGTTGTTGCCTACATGCTGTGACTTTACTTTGGTTTCCAGTTGTTTAATTCCCAGAACTGAACGCTAGATTCTAGCGGCAATGACGTGTGTGACAAAATGCATGTAGAGAGAAAAAAAAGAGGGTTTCTTAGAAAACTTCTAGTGATCACTGATTTAATTTGATTTAAAATTATACTGTTAAGCAAAATATTACATGGAATGGCAAGCTTTCTTTCCAATGACAACTCATGTTGACTTTGCCAAGGAGATCTAAGTGTTACGAATGAAGGTTGTACTTTTCAGAAGAGGGTGTTGTGAATTGGCATTGAAGGTGGTCAGTCACAAGTTGTGCAAGGGAGCTGGCAGTGTGGGTAACGTAGAGTGATTTGTTGCTCTAGCAAAGGATCTAAGGAAGCGTAGCATACACTGTGTTCATGTGTATTTATACATTTCTTGTGAATTAAAGAGAAATTTGTCTTCAGGACTTCAGAATTCAAGATACCTAGTTGGGCATTGCTTCTGAATCTTGCATTCCTGCCACAGAGGCAGATCATCGTCCAAATGTGCATGCCAGCCTCAAGATAATCTCATAGTTCCTGCTGACCTAAGTGATCACATTGAAACTTCACTGTCAATGTAACCGAATGCCTCGCCAAATTGTGGTCACAGGTCCACCTTGTATTCCACATTTGTCTCTAAGTATGAGTTTTACATAGCTGCACACACTGTATAACTTCATTAATGAAAAATGCAGTTTCATTACACCACACTACACAGGACTAGAAATGAAGTTTCTATTTTGCTGCATAGATCATATAACAAACTCATCACAGTTGGCAACAGTAAACTGTTACAATCAGAAATGAGCGGCCTCCATAGTCTAGAGGTAACGTTCCCACCTCATGAATAGTACGCGGGTTCAAATACCCGGCGGAGGTCGTCAAATTTTTAAGGGTGGAAAAATTCAGGGAACAAGTCCTCCGGGAGGGACTTTAAGCCGTGGGTCCCGTGTCGTAGCTTTACGGCACGTAAAAGAACCTCATATCTCCAAAGGAGGTCACTGAGCCAAATTACGGACGTTTCCTGCCCAACAGCAGTCTCTAATACCTCCGGTAGATGGGGGAAGCATTATAGATACCTCTCAGCTAGTAGAGCTGGTCTCGCTGGCTGGGCAGGACTGATGGTAAGCACCAGTACCGGTAGGATATAGAAACTGGTAGAAATCATAGAGGGAAGCACAATGGACCAATACAGGTCTCAGTGCATGGGGAAACCCACCCTCTCCAATAACTAACTAACTACAATCAGAAATGGGATTTCGTGTCCCATAGCTTGGAGCGTGTTTCAGTATACAGATCACAGTCACAATTGTATTCAGTACAGTGTTCTTTAGTTTGCTTCATTTGGCACACGTTACAGGGACCCTCTTTCCTTTGACTGCCAGTGCAAGAAATGTTTCACTTCAGAGCTCCACATTTGAGTCTCTGAATTGCTGGGTCAGTGCTTTGTCACACCATGCACTTCAGAATCTCCTTCATTGAATAGAACAGTGAGATCCCTATACAGCTGCTCCCTAAATTGCAGTTGGGTTATTTCTCCTCCACAGGACTTGCAAATATGTGAATTCAGAGAGATATTTTTCTGACAGACGGCACTGTAATGCCATTATGAATACAGAGAGGTATTTTTCTGACAGACAGCACTGTAATGCCATTCTGGAAATGATTTATCAGAAGGATGCAAGCTGGAACATTGTTCAGAATCTCACTTTCTGGCCATCAGTATAAATTGAACTCCTGAGGTTGATAGACCCTGTAATGGCAGGACTGAAGTGTATACTGTAGACCAATGTGTGAAGGAAGCAGGCCACAAACTTGTAAGACTGCCACCTCATCTATATAACTTCAGCCCTATGAAGTTGGTGTGGAGTCAGCTTAAGGGACATGTGATTAGACATAACATAACCTTGAAACATCAGAAGGTACACTAGTTTGTGGAAGCAGGGCTAGGAGAAGTCACTACTGAGGGATGGCAAGATGCTATTCATCACAGCATCCAGGAAGAGCAAAGGCTGCGGAAATTGGATGGCTGTACTCACAACACAGTGGACCAACTTGTAATAAATGTTAGAGGCTATGAAACTTCCAGTGAACACTTACACTGTCATTGGTTTCTTCATAATTATATTCACATTACGGTGCAAAATGAGAAAGTAAAAGGTTACTTCTTTCATATGCCTTACCACTTGACAGTGCTACTTTCAACATGGTGCAGCATGAAAGAACAAAATAATGTTTTGCAACATCTCTAGGAGAAATTGCAGTTAATGTAGGCAAAAGCTTATGCATATCATCAATAGATGTCATACTCTTCCAGGATGAAGATTTTGGCTTAAATGCAAGTCACAGTACTGCAAAGTTTGAACTCAACATTGCAAGTTCTGCAGAAACTGACTGTTAGCACACCTTACAGCGTTTCAAGCTTTGCAGCAAAAGAGTTAAAGTAACTGGTCACACTGTATTTCCATAGTATTGTGTAGAGTATACTGAAGAGCAGCAAATAATAATCTCTAACTTTTGAGGTATGGCAGGATACTTTCCTTACACTGATCTTCCTCACATTAAATTTGTCCAGACCAGAAGAGCATTGCTTCGAAACAACTTACATGTGTACAAGTAGCATGGAAAGGGTTAAATATAGTACTTTGAATAGTTGGTGCACTGGGTTTAATTGCATCTTTGTACCCTGTTCCAGTCTGCGGGTGCTGACTACAGTTCTTCTGGTTGCTGGCATTGTGTTTGTGTGGAAGCAGTGGCCTGAAGTAAGAGATGTGGGTAGTCACTTGATCCGTCATTTGAAACAAGCATTATCTGTTAAGTAGTGTTATGTACTCTTTCATGTTCGCTGGTTGCATGGTATCAGTTCACTCGAGTAGAGAAGAGCTTTCGCATTGCTCCCTGCCATCTGGTGTGCAGGTAGTAAAGTGTATCAATGTCATAACAATATTCTCCTGCCAATTACTAGCCTTTTGCTGCAGACTGTTATAGAGAGATTGAATAACACAGGGGCCCCTGTGTCCAAGGTAAGATCCTGAAGGTGTTGAAAATCAGATGTTGTGAATGGTTGTGCCATCTCTCAACATATATATGTGAATTAATTGCATTAATGAACAATCCTTTAAACATTAGCCCGACTGAAAATGACAGAACATGCCTGTGCAGCTCAGTCAGTTCAATGCATTGTAAGAACATCAAGATTGTGTATCAAGTCAATTAGCGCTGACCTCTGGCCTCCAGTCTGAGATGTTGATTGTACCTTGGAGTGGGCCAATAATTATCATTTGATCATTAGGCAATATACAGTATTACTCAGACTCTTCTCTGATATTAGTGGAGATCAGCGTTCCATATATTTCTGACAAGTCCCTTGCAACAGAATCTAATCACTTGAAACAAGGCTGGCCCAGGTTTGTACTCTAGTAGCAGGCCATGATAATCCCAGTTAAGCTCCTAAAGTTATTATTATTACTATAAAATCTTCAGAATTCAGATTTATTTGATGTTCTGAAGTGAAATAAATTACTTTATTAAGAATCTGAAAGTTGGCAGAATTGTCATTTAGAAAAGAGGAACAGAATGACCATTTCACTTTGGTATTGAAATCTTACTGTATTTAATCTTACAAAAGAAGAGATTTTATTCTTTTATTTAGCAGGTGAAGAAACAGTTTAAAACCATAGACAAAAAAAAAGAGTCCTTCACTAGAACATATGTTGGTCTGAACACAAAAACACTGTAAAGATAAAAACACAAAGTTTCTAAATGAGATTTGGGGTTCTTATGGCAGTGAAGATCATCAGGATATGTATGTATTCTTATATATTCTTACCATCACTCTGCAAGACCCTGATGCTGCCATCATCACTCTGGAACAAATGATATACATTTGCGTGAAAAGGAGTGTTGGGACTAGGCTGTTACCAATTCAGTGGGAGCCATTTTCTTGGAAAGGGACTATTTTTCGAGTGGGGGCAGGGAAAAAGAAATGTGGGGGAAATATGGAAGCAGTGGAAGAGGAAGTAGGTGGGTGGGAAAAGGGAAGAAACGTAAGTGAATGGAGAAAGAATTAGTATTATGTAAGAGAGGCTGGGTAAGAGGTGGAAGTGAAAGCAGGAAGGTGGCCCTAAAGAAGGCTCAGGCCAGAGATATTCAAGTCACCACTAGTGCTTAGAGATGGAAGGAGCAGGTTTCGCTAAACATTGGTGACCGCCTCCAAACTGCATATTGTTACATATGAGAACATAACTGTCTTCGTTAACTCTTTAATTTGAGTCTGGCTTCCCAGTAACACGGAGAGAGCAGGCAAGTATTTTTGCTCTGAACCGATTTCAGTATTCTGATTGTTCGGTGCATAAAAATGAGTCTAAAAATTCCAATTCTTTATAAATGTGAAGCATCCCCAGGTGAGCAGCAGACAATTTAGATCCTCTTCATGTCCAGACTTGTATTACAAAATTTCCTGTTTACTTAAGCACCACAACATGAAGGCTTAAAAGAGGGCTTTCCTAACTATAACACTAGCTGGAGTTATGTTGTGAGCATCATGTCCTGGCCACTACTCCTGGGGAAAGAGGCACATGGTGTCTATTGTGTAGGAGGCGAGATGGACTTAAGTGCAAATTTTGACATGGTGACAAAGGAAAATATTCTTTCCCCTGCCAGAAATGTAACCCCAGCCCAAAGAGCATGCCATAAATGTGTATGGGGATGGTAGGAGTATAGTTCCACATTTTATTAACTTCTTCATTCATTATACACTGGCTGCTTCACCAGCAGGGAAGAAGTCCCTAGTATCCATCTGATAGGAGACTGGTAGTGTCTTGATGTGGTGTTCTTGCCAGGGATTGAACCCGAGATGTGCAGTCATAACCAGTTTGCTGATTGAGCTGTTCTAGCTTGAAGAGGATAATTCTGTCCTTGCTAGGGACTGAACCTGGGTTGTAGTCCATAGCCATTTTGCTGATTGAGCTGCTGTGGCTTAACACTTGTAGTGTCTGACAGTCTTGTTTTAATGTAATACACAGGAGTCATGGAAAGCCTGCTTAATATCAAAGACTAAA
This sequence comes from Cryptotermes secundus, assembly GCF_002891405.2. Classification (NCBI taxonomy): domain Eukaryota; kingdom Metazoa; phylum Arthropoda; class Insecta; order Blattodea; family Kalotermitidae; genus Cryptotermes; species Cryptotermes secundus. Next base: position 3,355,422 of record NW_019730108.1, read on the forward strand.
TGTAAGTCAGGTATGCATGAAGATGGTGCTAGCCAGTATGGAATAACATCTTCAGCGATGCAGCAAAACAGGGTAAAGACATGATTGATCTCAAGAATCTAAATGCAACCAGTTTACAGTTGAGTGTGTGATAGTTACGTATGTTCATAGCCATGACAAGACTCACTCCTTTTGCATGTGCAGAATGTAGTGGCAAGAATTATATATCACAAAATGTGGTCTTTGTATTAGGCGTTAGTGCAAGTGACTCACAGGGGTTATTTGTTTTTATGCAGGTGAGGCTTTGATGAGTTGTGATGAGGACTGTGCAGAGAGTGTATTTTAGTTTCCCCTTCAATGTATCATTCCATTCATGACTGAAAAAGGGCAGAACTGCTACTTTGTAATAATTGTTCATTTTTACTGAAACTGAAACTTGTATGATAATTTGCTGTGTCACATTGATGCCGTAGTTACTGTTTGTGATGAAATAAAGACTAGAAGTGTTTAGAATTGTATGCACCACTCTAAAAATTAGGGGATACTTATTTGTATTAGCTGTGTATATGAAGTGATAGGAAGTAGAGATGAGGAAAGGTCAACAACCATCTTCCTTTCATTTTATTAACAAAAAAAGGCAACGAAATGAATCTCAAATGAAGATATTAACATTTCTTAATTAAGGGCAATCACGTTTCAAGTTCAAAATGGACTTTTCTCCTTTAAAATTAAAATATTTGTCTCCACTATAAATGTCTCTCTTAAGGAAATTGTGCGCACCAGTAAATACACATATATGAGCACTAAATTTTGTGTAGTAAAAAGATGTCTTCCCTAATTTTTAGTAGATTGTATGATTTTGTTATGTGATGTATCATCACAAAATACAACAATTATTACAGTGCTGCAAACATAAATGCACGCACAAAGACCACCATATGACAGACTGATTGCTGAGTTATGTCAACATAAAGGACCCCTAAGAGTTACAGAATTATATGGAGGTTTTATTTCGTGTGTTTATGTAATGTACTGTATATGTGTATAGAGAATGAAAGAAAGTGTTGCAGACTAATGACAAGTGAAGTCATTTTGAAAGTCTGGTTATGAAAATTATAAACCAATGCATAGTGTTTTAACTACACTGAAAGTTTGTACTCTGGTGTAATTTAGTGATAGTACACAGGATTATATTGGTGGCTGCAGAATTTATGTACTGGCTTGGACACTGTGGTCATCAGAAGTTAATAGTAACACAAAATTAATGTACTGGCTTGGACACTGTAGTCGTCAGAAGTTAATATTAAGACAAAATTAAATAGAATCTGGCACAAATAACCCACTGTTACGTTGCTTACTCCTTTGTCAGAGTTGTCTCTCTTTCATGCATTTGGAAGACATAATCTACTTTGACACTTTGTTTTAGGTCAGTTCTATAGAATTCCGAAAGCCAGTGTTTAAATATTGAGCATATTAAGGAACATAGGCTTGTTCATTTCATGTTTAAGCACTATTAACAACTGTTGCAATGGTAAATTCATAATTCTCTATTTAAGCATCCTGTTGCAAGCCATATTAAAACGTATGTGTATAAGACCATCAATAATGCAACAAACTGTTCTTTTTTCTTCCACTTATACTTTAACACAACATTTTTTGGCCCTAGATGGCCGTCTTCAGGTGTTTCAATATATGAAAACTGCTATACTGCATTAATATGTGCTAAAATCACATGCTGTAGTCCACTTAATATAATAAAATAAAATCCATTAAATTTTTCATTATTTTGGTGAAATTCTATTCCACCTCACAAGGGGTGTTGTCCATTTGTTTAGAACTGTGTGCTTCTCTCCAGGTGTTTTGCTGCAGCAGCTTGTTTTCTGTTCGTTAGCCCGTTGTTCCCTCCAGAAGCGTGTGGTGTTGTCTTCACAATACCACCACCACCACCACATGCTGCTAGAGGGAACAATGCCCAAGCAAGGGGCATATTACAGATTGCAGACATAACAGAACAACGGGCTAACGAACAGAAGGACAAGCTGCTGCAGCAAAACACCTGAAGAGAAGCACACAGTTCTAAACAAATGGATGACACCCCTTGTGAGGTGGAATAGAATTTCACCAAAATAATGAAAAATTTAATGGATTTTATTTTATTATATTAAGTGGACTATATAGTGTGTGATTTTAGCGCAAATTAATGCAGTGTAGCAGTTTTAATATATTGAAACACCTGAAGATGGCCATCTAGGGCCAAAAAATGTCGTGTTAAAGTATAATTGGAAGAAAAAAGAACAGTTTGTTGCATTATTGATGGACTGTGTTATACAAAGATGTTTTAATATGGTAAATTCATAATAAGATTAATTTCTCCCTGGTTGCCAAACTGTCTTCAGTACTCATTTTAGGTCACATAATTATTATGAATTAATTTGTATTCCTAAACTCTCTTGTATAATTTAGAGTGTAAAAGTTAATGCTTTCCTGAAATTCACACAGCCTCCTTGAATGATGGTGCACTTATCAGTGTTCAGAGCATACAGTGAAATGTTGGTTTAGGAGGTTCGAAATTGAGTTCCTGTAATCGAAGTATGCCATTTTGCACCTGCCAGAGGTCAAGTGGTTGTCATGATTGAAAACAGTGGATATGAATCAGGTACAGTTATCTTCTAATGTGTGCCTGCAGATGTCATGTAACTGGCATAACACTTATGTTGAGTTCTTATATTATTACAGAAGTGCATTATCTAAATACTTGAAAATATATAGACATCTCAATACTGATGATATTTTCATTCAACAATAAAATATTTCAGATGTATAATATTTTGTGTATTTGACTAGATTTTGAACTTGATATTAATTTATATTGTGTGTATAATGGAAAACCTAAGAAGATGAAATAGAAAAATTATAGTGGAATCACCAGAGTGTCTCCTCGTGGTTCATGTGATACATGTTTTCTATAATGTGCTTTAAACAAAGCCCATACATAGAAGGTAAGTTTGGTTGAAAATAGCCTTAATTGTGTAAAAAGTCCTTAAATATATAAAATTCAAATTCAGAAAAATTGGAGAACATTTTAATATTATTGTTTGTATTGTATCTCCCCAGAGTTGGTTACATAGGAAGAACATAATGTAATTTTGAGAAAATGCAAGCAAGCACATGCATGACAGTTTTTTTTAAAGGTAAATGAATTTTTACAGTAAATAATAATTGTCATAACATTGGCACTATATATGTAATGTGTGGAACAGAATGTGAAACTTCCACTGCACAGAGTTTTGTTCCAACATGTTCTATATTTATACATTTCCACACACTATCCAACAGTGTGCAACTAGAATAAGGTCACCTGGTCATGGTTTTATTTATTTTTTCTTTTCATTTCTGTCTTCTGTTTTTATTTATTACTGTTGTTTTTATATAAATGATGTGATACTCATTACTTCTGGATTCATTTAAAACATTTCAGTAGCTTTACATAAGGTAATAACTTTGGTCAGTAAAACATTATTTAATTACATGACGTTTCATAGAGAACTCAGTGATATCACAGATAATGACAGCAGTCCTTGCAGAATTGCTCGAATAATAGCTGATATATAAAATAATGATTATTTTTGTGCTTTGCCTCTTGTTTAGCACAGGTATGATCAAACTGTGGTTTGGGAGTCACATGCAGCTCTTTGAAACATTAGTGTGGCTTGATAAAAAAGTAAGTCTGTTATCTATGAATGGATTAAATATAAGACATTTACTGTGTGGAAAGCATCTGCATAAACATCTATATCATGCCCCCTCCATTAACATTTAACATACCAAGATAATGAGTGGCCACTAATGGCAGGTGAACTATTTATTCATCTCTCTTCATGTCATTGGTGTATGCCATTGAGTTACACAATTTGGATAATTTTATGCTGTATCAGGTCTCGCTATTTTTCAAACAAATTGTCCAAAAACCACATTATTGTAGAATTATACAGTTGCTTCATATATCGTTCTTGAACAAGTATCATTAGCAGAAAATTTATAAATATTTGGAACAGTTCAAAGGGTGTGTAATAGCATGCAGTGTTTGGGGTTCCAACTCAGTTTTCAGATGTGTGAATGGCAGCCCCACACATCCGTTTCTGTTGTTTATGATCTGCCATATGCCATTCTCAAGTTCCTCTTCTTCCTTATGTCTGCTGCTTTCAGATGTAAATAAGAGCTGCTTATGATGTGGAAAATTTCCATATTCATCATCATTGAATATATCCTCTTCTGAATTTACATAAGACTTTTCTGTCACCACGTCACTGACATCCGCATTTTGATTGTCCAGAGACAGCTAACCACAGGTTGAGAACTACTGAGTACTTACACAGATTGTTGGTTCCTCTCCTTTATCAGGCCTCATTTCTCAGTAATCACTTACTGAATTCCAGTTTATTCCTTAAGTGCACTTACAGTTCAATATAATCATCAGCTTATTGTAGAGATCAGGCATCAATTCTTATAGTTTTTTTAGCAGGTTTGGGTTACAGAATGAAATAAAGAAGAGCTCTTTTGCAAACGAAATGTGTATGTGGGGTTGTGAAGACCTTAATCTGTTGCCAGGATGTCATTTGTGTGTGTAACCCTGTGAAAGGCAGCAGACCATGTTACACATTGTTTCTTGACAATTTTAGTCACCAGAAATTCCTTGACTGCAGTGCACATATATGGCTGTTAGGGATTGGTTGCAATATTTCTCTGACTCCAGAATCCTGACTTTTAGGCAGTATGTCACAGCATAAATAATTTGAATGCTTACAAATATATCATCACGTAGTAAGAAACAAATATATGAAGAAGCAAACTGAAGTGTTATGTAGACCATATCAAAAGTTGATCAACAGTGTGGGAGTTTGATGTGACAGGTTAACTAAGAATTTTTGCATTTGTAAGATGCTGGAGAAAAAATTCAAGTACAATGAGACAGTACATCAGCTATTCATAGACTTCAAGAAAGCCCATGATTCTGTTAGGAAGGAAGTATTGTACAGTATTCTCATAGAGTTTGGGGTACCATGAAACTAGTTAGGCTGACTAAAATGTGTTCAAATGAAGCTTATAGTAAAGTGTGTATAAGTAAATATTTGTCTGATATGTTACCTATCCAAAATGGTTTAAAACAATTGCCTTAGCATATGGCAGTAAGGTCCAGGAAATCGAATCTGCATAATGAGGGGTTCTACTCTTCAACTAACATAATTAGATGGTCAGGTCAAGAAGGATGAGATGAGCAGGGCATGTAGCATAATTGGAGTGGACTGCATATAGAATTTTGGTGGGAAAGCCAGACTGAAAGAGACATAGGTGGGAGGATAATATTAAGATGGATCATAGAGAAATAGGATGGACTGGCTTGATCTGCCTCAGGATAAGGACCAGTGGAGGGCTTTCATGAACGTGGTAATGAAACTTCTGGTTCCTAAAATATTTTGAAATTCTTGAGTAACTTCACAACTGGATGCTTCTCACAAAGAGCTCAGCTCCGTAGAGTTTGTTATATCAAAAGTAATGAGCACACTTGTTTTTGTTAAAGCAAAGATATGTGTAAAATACTGATATTGCCTTAATTTACTGGAGATGTCCTGCTACTATTCCACGAAATGCACAGAATGATCCAGGGATTTCTGCCAGTGCTGCACAAGCTTGAATATGCCGCCATGGAAGAAGTCAGTTTCACAGTCATGTACACATGATTTTCTGAACTGCCTCGCTGTTTTATTAGTGGTAGTGCTTCAAATGATCTTCTAAGGGTCCAAACAGGCAGCAGTCTGAAAAGACCAAGTCCACGCTCTATATGGAGGATGGGAGAAGACCTCCAAGCCGAACTTTTCAGTATTCCTCGATGTCAGGCTTGCAAGTATGAAGGCATGCATTGTCATGTTTAAAAATGAGGTATATTTTCATCAGGCCCTTGTCATGAAATGCATGTTGCTGTTTCTGTGGCACCTGAAGACAGTAAAATCAACTAGTATGCACCCCTCAGTTTCCTAGAAAAGTGTGTTCATAATTTTTCTAGTAGTGTGTAAGGAAATCTTGGTGTCTTCAGGCCAGGCTTGTTTCAAGTTAAAATGGCCTTAAACTAGAGACCTAATGACAGAGCTCAGCTCCAGAGAGTTTGTTATATCAAAAAGTGATGAGCACACTTGTTTTTATTGAAGCAAGGTTATGTGTACAAAAACTGATATTTTCTTGAGTTACTGGAGATTTCCTGCCATTATTCCACGAAATGTACAGATTGATCCAGGCATTTCTGTCAGAGCTGCACAAGCTTACAAGCTTTTTGCTATACTGTAGGATGGGTACCAGCCAGCGATATTTTTAGATGCCTTGTTGACTTACTTGAACCTGCATTTTAGTTCCTTCAAGAAAAGGGAAGTGGTTTCTGTAATTTGAAAGTATTAAAAGGATACATGATTTTATTTTATTTTCTGTAGATTATTGAACAGTGGTGTCAGTAGCTATGCCACTGATTTCTTTAGAGGGAAGGAAAATCCTCTCCACATTTTGAATGTAATAAAAGGATACATGATCATATTTTCTTTTTTGAGTGTGCTCAGCCAGTATAGCTATGGGCTGGACAGCTGGGGTTAGATTCATAGCAAGGGCAAGAGACTTTTCTCTTCTTCATAGTGTCCAGACTGACTTCGGGGTCCATCCAACTTCTTGTCCAGTGGGTAATGGGACATTTTCCCTGGGCACAACCTTTATCTAGTGCTGAGGTCTAGAATGGTTGTGCTTTATGTTCACTCCCCAATATATTTTCTTGGCTTAATTGAGCACAGACACAACTTTACATTTATCTTATTTAATGATGTGTCAATAGCTGGACTGTGTAGTGTTGAATTGTAGAATGATGGATGAAGTCAAAAAGTTTTAGAAAGAACTGCTAATATTCAAATCGTGGTGGCATTTGCATGAAGGAAAACCACAAGGACACTTAGGATAGTCAGAGTCCCAGTAAAACTTCAAACCAGTCTCCTGCAAGATACAAGTAGAGCATTAGTGCTATAACAACTCATTCAGGTATGATGTTTTTACTCATTTTGCAACACTTACAGATCCTGAGCTTGACACTGCAGGGGAAGGATGACATTTCTAACTTTGCTGAGACAGTTTTCAGATCAAAAAAGTGCTTTTGCAAAAAACGTAATTTAAAGAAAGTTTCCTAATCTCAAGAACAGATTGAACACATTCCTTGCAGTTTGAATTCAAAATCAGAAACTTGTAGAATACAAAGACAAGTTACAAAGGTTACTTCATGAATTTAAAGTCATTTTGGTGATATGGTCAATAATGAATTTCCGAGTAGATAATGAAAAGTTCAGCCCAGTGTGACATACGAGTTTACAGCACTTCAATCCTCATTCACCTTACATGTTTCGATTCAAAAGAATCATCTTCAGAGGTGCACCACTACGATAAGGAAACACTGTCACATAAGATATTTTAACGATATGCACTTTAGATATGACTAATGCTCTCTATATAAATTTTGTTATCATGGTTGGTTTCGATGTTTGTCTTAGGCACTCACAATGGCGCTGAAGTGTAGATTTGCTGGTTATTCTGACTGGGGTTTTCCACTGCACGCAATATTGTGTTCACTTTTCCATACAGTAGACTCTCAATATATTTAAACTTGTATTAAAATTTCCATGTAAAAAATTAGTTATTATATTAAAATATCTTGAGCCAACATTGGGTCATGTTGTTTTCCTCCTGATGGTGGGAGATGTTTATTTCTCTTGATTTTATGTTCTTATTATTAGCAGTGTAATTTACGTGCGTGTTGTGTCATTTGTGCATGCAGTGGAAAACCCCAGTCAGAATAACCAGTAAATCTACACTTCAAGAAGCGCCATTGTGAGTGCCTAAGACAAACATCGAAACCAACCGTGATTAGTCATATCTAAAGTGCATATTGTTAAAATATCTTATGTGACAGTGTTTCCTTATTGTAGTGGTGCGCCTCTGAAGATGATTCTTTTGAATTGAAACGTAAGGTGAATGAGGACTGAAGTGTTGTAAACTCGTATGTCACACTGGACTGAACTTTTCATTATCTTCTCTGTAATTAATAGTGTGACGGACCAAAATGAGGCAAGTTAAATTAATGAATTTCCAGTTCCCAAAATATTGCTAATGGAAACATCTGCTACACAAATGGAACTCAAGGAAGATCATTCTACAGATCATTCACAGATCTCAGTGTACAGTTAGATCCTATAAGCTGGTATGAGAAACAGTATCTGCAACTAGAAGAGGTTAGTTGTCAGTTTAGTTAAATTTTTGACATAATAGAATGCTGTGAATAACTGTAATCCATGATGGAGTTTATTAAGAGGAAACATACAGTACTCAAAAATGTGCACTTGAAAGAGCTTTGTACCAAGTTCACAATTTGCCAGCCTGTTTTTTTAAAGCCTTAGGTGCACATTGACATACTAATTTCTCTTTAATGATAGATTAATGTTACACTGCTTATTCATCCTGGCTTCTGGCCAGCATGTTACCAGAAATGTAATGGAATGTATTGAGGAAACGGGTTCAGAAACAATGTAATTCACTGTAACAGCATGCTGGCCTGTAACTGCCGTTCTAATGAAAAACATCTGCCATATTTACCTTGTACTCAGGATATGCAAAAGATTACTCTGGACTTTCCATAGAACTTTTTTTTTTCCCTTGGCACTACAACCCCAGTGGGCCTAGGCCTACCTCCATGAACTTCTCCGTTCACTGCAGTCCATAGAACTTTAGTGTAGCAATAATAACACCACTGCAAGATATTTTCAGTGCACCAAGGTATTGCCACAACCTTGTGTGTTACGCAGAAGAAATGTATATTGTATAATTTTAAGACTTTATATAATTTTAATGTACATGTTAGCCATCACCTTTTATAACACAAGCCTCTGAAATTAGTCCTATGAGACTGAAACACATAAAGCAAATATATTAACTCAAGTTTTTAATAGAGCTTTTTGCACTTGATGATTGTCATATACCTAAGCAAATAATAAAAAGTGTTATGGTAAACATGTCTCATTTTAAAATATTTCCAACACTATTGATCAATGTCACTGTCTGTATCTTATGCAGCTACACCAGATACTGAATGTAATCCAGCGCCATGTCTGCCAGCTCCGATGTGTCCATCTTTACTTATGTCTCAACTCTTGCCTCTGCCAGAACTGCCATTACTTGCAAACACAACAATATCCTGTCCTTTATCGAGGTTCTGAAGTGATGTACTGAGCTTCTGTACCAATGATGTGGTTACATCTTAGGTTGTGGTCTTCTTTGCTGGTTGAATTGAATTTCTCACCTGTGAGCTTGGTTATGCCTTACATTCTGAACATCACAGTCTTATCAGCAAGCCAGTTTTTAACAGTTGCCCATATTAATTCAATTCTTGGTGATAAGGTAGTAGTCACAAAACTGAATGATCATGTTCAGCTGGATCCTGCCAAAGTTGTAGGTGAGTTTCTATTAATTTACACAAATCTGGCATACCATTTCTTCTGTATATGAAATTGTTTTTTCGCTCAATCAAGTTATCATGGTGACTTTCTTTGCATTTGATGTTGGAGCTGGATCATTTTGAACATTGTGTGGTTCAGAGTGTTATCTGTTACCAGAACATTGTGTGGGGGTAGATTTGGAATTGGCCTCTCTGTTAACCACTTATAAAAATATTTGTAATTCATGTCACTGTGATGATTTCCTGTAGTTTTATGGGATTTTGAACAGATGTATCCTTCAGGAATGAAACCTTGGTTACCACCAGCATGTACTGTAATCAACTATTGCCCTTTAGAGGCAGGAGCAAGCAGACTACTGAAGGAATTGTTACTCAAACCAAATTGCACTGAGTGAGAGCCATGGGTATCTTATCCATAGACAGCATTGGTCTACTTTAACTTATATACTTCACTATACTCTCTGATATCCTCAAAGCTGTGTTATTGTGGTGTACCATGACGATGTATCAATTAGTTTTATTCTGAAACCTAACATTGTTAGCAATTTTCTTAAAGAAGTTGATAGGCTCGAAGCAAACCTGATTGACTGTAATCAGTGTTGGGCCTTGCTTTTCAGTGATATAAAGGTCATGAACAATACTATGAATAACATGTTCACTGAACCCGAATTACTGAGTTTTTTGGCCTTTGTCAATCATATGGTATTGTAAAAAACTAGAGAACAACTTTTTGAAAACTGGAGTCCAGTGAGTGAAGTTAGCTCTTCCTAAGGGACTCAACAGAGTAGGAGTATCCCCCCCTCACCTGAAGATGGGAAGAGATCCAGCTTCCAAAACATTGTGTTCTGTAAAGTTTTAGAATGCTGGACAATGGACAAAGCCAAAAACCCAGTAATTACAGTACTATCATTGGAACTCTTTAGAATTTATGTTCATGGAAGTTGTGCATCATTGATTTAGGGGATGATACAAGACTGTCTACATAAGGAGTCAAGAACAGAATTCTATGTTTTTAATTTTCTCACTATTTTTCTATCAGACCTCTCTGACAGCCCTGTTGCATCTGCTGCTCTTTCTGCATTTTCATGAGATTTGTGGGAATCCCTGCACCAGCTTCCCTTTCCATAAATTTATATACTCTGCCCACAGCCTCTCATGTTTGGCTGTGAAAAGCTTTGCTTGATATTTTCTTAGATTAGGTTGTATTTTAAAAGCACCCAAATATTTTGTTGTGCATGAGTTTCACAGCTCACCAACATGAGCAATGTCAGCTCACATGTCCACAGCTGCAGCACATGTAACCCAGACATCCCTTAGTGAAGCACTTGACCAAACCCATGGCACAACCACAAATGAGAGGCCAGGAAGAATAACTGTAGTGCAAATGCAGTTTTATTTTGATGATATTAATTTTTATAAAGAACAGGATAATATTTGCACTACTGATTTCTCATTAATGATAAATTGGTGATGTGAATGCCACTTGAATGTCACATTACTTCGCTGTATAAAAGAAAATAATATTCACATCATGAAAATTCTCATGAACAAACAATTGATGATGGGAATGCACCTTAAGTTAGGTTTCAATGTGATAATATTTTTATAAAAACAATATTCACTTAAGGAGAATTAAAAATAAAAAAAAATCACCTAAAATATGTTTTGTAATTAATTATTGGTACCCAATTCACATCTGTTTGCAGTATCTGAACTTCTGAAAATTACCACATGTAGTTTCAGTATTCAGTAAGTTTGCTCACCCCAAATGTAATATTTCCAACAGAACAGTGCATTTTGGAAACTGGATCTATTCCTCTCCTCAAGCGAAAAGACTGTAATGTGTATATAAAATTGTGCATATTCAAAAGATTCAATCCCGTTCACCGTGTTCTCTTTGGAATACCAAGGGATGGACAAAATCCAGAAGAATTATAACATTATTGTGTGAACCTATAAGATTTTATGAAATTGTTACTTAACAACAGAAATTGCATTTATTAATGAGGATATTATGGAACATTTGTGTGCAAGAATAGGTTATGAATGGTAAAAAATATACTGTATCTTACAAATTTAATAAAATGAACTGCATGGTTAAAAACTCTTGTGTAAGCTAGGAACCACATGAGCCAGTTGTTTTTGGTGTTGAAAGAGTGTGTTGCTAAGAATGGGTGTAAACTACTACTGTAATTTTGATAATTTCTCTGTTCAGTGTCTCAATGCATTTGTACATGCTGATAGAGAGTATTTTAATTTTATGTTTTTCTCACCTCACAGCTTCAGAAGAGTACGGAAAATTGGTTTACATGTTGTTGACTCGCCAATTAAGTGACTGACAAGACTTTTTCTTTTCTTACTATATGAACACAAGAAGAATATCTATATTCTCTCTGTTAGTGGACTTGTCCATTCAAATGCAGTATCATGGGAAGGTTATATATATTTTCCATTTACTTGGCCTTTAGCATTTTGTGACATGTGAAGGCTGCACATGCAGAAATATTGGATTTGAGGTTCACATGCCAGAGAATATTAAGATTACTGTCTTCTGGTATATGATGCTGTGTAGATTGGGAGGTAGTTATGAACATTTTGGAGGAACCTGTTTCCTATGAAACAACATGGCATTACATTACAGAAGACACAATCTTAAAACAAAGAGTGTCAAGAGGCCCCGATAATTTAGAGGGTGGAAATGGCAACATAACAAGGGATGTATGCAGGCTACAATGGGTTATCATGTGACATGGCATCCTCAATTGAATCATCAGTTGTAACTAAACACCAGTTAAGGCAGACAAAGAGTGCACATAAATAAAATTAACTAAAGAATGCAGTGAATGTGCTGCTTGTAAACACTATATATAATACTGTACCAGTTTACAGTAGTTCACTTTATGTTTAGATTTTCAGTGATACCCATAAATTTATTATCATGTGAAAAAAATTTTCTCCTTAAAAGAGCTCACTAAAGGCATTTGTGTGGTATTGTACGGTATTTATTTTGCACACATTATATGTATGTTATTCAGTTTATGTTGCTTCTCCATCATCTTAGGTAATGCAGTATCAATGGGTAACTGTGAATTATGAAGTCAGAAAGAAATGGATGAGGCTAATTTAAAGTACTGGCCTAGAATCTGGCACTAAGGATTGGGAAAACTACAAGAAAACTTGTCAGCATAACCTGTGGACTGAGCACTGAACCCAACCCATCCTTAATACAAAGCAGGAATACTAAACACTCAGCATAGTGTTAAGTGCATCTCTGTGAGTAGTTTGAAGACAAAGTGGTAAATGACACTACTAATCGTTGTTGTATAAGGGGCAATCAAATGAAAACAGGTCACCACGCATAACTCACACAGTGTGCAAGTTGGTAAAACTGGAATTTGCTTATGGTACGAACATCTGGTGGGGACTCAGGAAAGCACAGTGACGTGCCCTTGCACACTAGTCGTTTGTTTATTCTGCTGGAAGTAAGGTTAGCACTACATATGGTCACCTAACATCAGTAATGAAGGCAGGTAAAGAAGAACAGCAAAGCATAGTGTGCTTCTTAACTGTTGAAGGAGTAGGAGGACGAGAAATTCATCATCGAATGTCTGTTGTTTACAGCGAACACAGCATGTCACGTTCGCATGTGCTGGTGTGACATAAGAGATTCTGAGAGGGACGTGTGTCACTGCAAGATGACGATCGCCCAGGACAGGCTCATTGTGTCATCACTCCTGATGTTATTGCTGTGTTGAATGGTCATATATGGGCAAACTGATGGATCACTGTGGAAGAAATTAGTCTTTTGATGGGAATAAGTCACGGTTCCGTACATGCCATTGTGACAAAACCTGCTCTACTGCAAAATCTGCACGCAGTGGGTTCCACATCAACTCACCAAGGAACAGAAGACTCAGAATGGCTGCATGACTGGGTCACTTGCAACAGTACTTTGAGGAAGAGTATGCTTTTCTGTCCCGTATTGCCACTGGGATGAAACTTGGTGCCACCATTTTGAACCCAAGAGCAAACGGCAGAGCCAACAGTGGAAACATGTGAATTCTCCCCCACCGAAGAAATCCAAAACCGTACATACCAATTCTTGTAAAGTGATGATGACGTTCTTGAACTGCAAGGGCCCTCTGCTTGTCAACTCTCTCGAGCATGGGGCCACAATCAGTGCACAGCGCTATGAAGACACTTTGCAGAAACTGAGACGTGCTATAAAGTCAAAACACCTGGAATGCTACCAAACGGCAGTATCCTTCTTCATGATAATGCGCGCCCCCACATTGCCAACTCTGTGAGGTATATGCTACAAACCTGTAGATTTGGTTGGGACGCGCTTCAACATGCCCTCTACAGCCCAGATCTCTCCCCATGTGATTTTCACATTTTTGGAGACCTGAGGAGAGGCATTTGTGGACATCGGTTTGCATCAGATGAAGATATGTATGGCTGGGTAAAGATGTGGTTCCATAGACAGCTCACAAGCTTTTTCAAGGATGGGATTGACTGTTTTATTTCCCAGTGGGATAAATGTATTGACAGTTTGGAAATTACTTTGGAGGTAAGAAATGTTCTTTAATGTGTTTTGGCTTCTGACACGTTTTCATTTGAGGCCCCTCGTATTACGTTGTATATCCAGAGAGGTAAGTTTCTGGAACCATATTCTTTAATACACTTAAAAAATGTTGGTATTTCAGCAAATGTGCTTTAATGTTGCCAAAACTGTCAGTAGTATATCCCAAGGCACAAATGTCCTGCATTGTAAAATTTAGACTGTGGATCTAAGTATATTGAAAGACACTGCAGTAACTGGATAGGAAAACAGCAATCATATATGGTATTTTATAAATTTATTTTATCAAAACTGGTGACCAGGTTTTCAGAAACAGACACAAGTATGATGTACTATGATGGATAAGGAAAATAGCGTTTTCACTGCAGTTATCACCAAATCTAGTATTTCATTTGCTGATCAGCTAATGTAAATTTTCATTTGTGATAAGTTTTCCTACATTGCATTAATCACTGCATCTTGAATTTTTCTGCTTTACTAAATGTTTCCATAAATGCTAGTTCCTAGAACAACCATTTGATGTTTGTTCTTTTGCTTCTTTGTTAATTTGCTTGCATCTCTGTGTGGCTGCCTCAATGGCACCAATGAGGGCTGTCCGCAGTCCGTGTTGTTCAAGGAAGTGAAGCCCCTCCGCTGTTGAACCTAAGTGAATACAAGTGAAACTTGAGACAAATGGATATTTACAAATAGTTACTTGTTGTGCTGTTCACACACACACACACACACACACACTGTGCTGTTATCTAGCTTTTTGAAAGCATAGTCTGTTGTATTTCAGCAAAGAATAGAGAGATTTTGAAGCTTTTTTATCATTAATATATACCATCATGGTTACAGGGCTCTTAGGGTCACATCATCTCTTTATCTTTTTAATGGAATTTGAATGGATCTCTCTCCTTATAGATAGCAGTTAGTGGTCTGTTTTGGGAGCCTATAATTTTCCATTGGATTAATGCATTGAAGGTGTTAGTACGTAGTATACCCATGGAGTTTTTTTGTGTGTAAACATTTAGTTTTGAGTTTGTTAAATTTAATTACTTCAGTGGTGAAAAAGTGCATATTCTGTAAGTTTTGATATGAAAGAGGAAATGGAACATGTTGGAATAAACTTAGAAATCCAATAAATAAATGTATTTATATGTATGTAAATGTGATGGGTACCAGGGCTCTTTCCTCAGGGTAAAGCAGCCCAGGCATGAAGCTGACTACTCATCTCCATATACAGGGGATGAACAAAGATATGGAAACACCCAACAAAAAACATTACCATGACTAATATGGTGTATGACAACCTCTGGCTTACAGAACTGCTTGCAGTCTCCTTGGAATGGATAGAGGTCCTGTATGATATGCAAGGGAATCTTGTACCATTCTTCCTGAAAAACATGGTAAGTTCTGTTATCAATGATGGAGGTGGATAGCGCGCATGCAGATTGCTCTCCAAAACAGACCACAAAGGCTCAATAATATTGATATATGGCAATTGTGGGGCCCGTGGCAGATGTCACTTCATCTTTGTGCTCAGAAAACCAGTCCTGGATGATGTGAGCTGTGTGAAAATGGGCATTGTTGTCTTGGTAAATGGCATCACCATTGGGGAACAAAGTTTGCACCATGGGATGGACCTGGTCGCCCAAAATGGTCACATAGTCGTAGGCAATGACGTGACCTTGCAGGGTAATGGTGGGTCTGACAATACCACAATGGGGCTGCTCATACCATGATCGAACCCCCGCCATGTTTCACTCTTGGCAGCAAACAATCTGGATCATAAGCTTGGGATGGCGTTCTCCAGAAGTAAATCGGCCAGAAGTTGGAAGCAGTGTGAAGGTGGACTCATCTGACCAAATGACCATCTTCCATTGCTCCATAGTCCAGGTTTTATGACCTTGGCACCACACTCTCCTTTTAGTGGCATTTTGATCACTCATGAGTGGCTTTGGAATTGCAGCTCATCCAGAAACACCCTGATTGTGGAGTTCCCTTCATACTGTTTTGGTGCTGACAGGGTTTGTGAGCATGACATTCAGTTCAGCAGTCACTTTTGCAGCTGTAGTCTTCTTATTTTTCGTCACAATCCTTCGCAATGTTCATCTGTCTCAATCACTCAACACACATTTCCGACCACCCTGGTGTTTATCAGATGCAGTTTTTTCAGTCCTCCTGTATGCAGTCATAATCTTGGATACTGTGCCTTGCGATACACCAAAAACCTCGGCTACCTTGGTTATGGAGGCACCCCCCCAACAATTTGCCCACATTCACATTCTGTTAGCTCTGACGTGATGCACAGAACACTGTCTCGACAACAAATGAAGCTTGCAACGTATTGCAGAAGTTGTACAGGTAGTGGTGTTGGGCAGATACGGCAGCGTGACCTACAAACGTCGCTAAAATAAACACTTCAATTCAGGCATGCATTTCACGAGGTGTTTCCATATTTTTGTCCATCCCCTGTAGCACTTGGGTGGAGCTATACCTCCAGTCCCTGGTATGTCTTCTTGGCATTGTGCTTAATGAATCAAGCACAGGGATGACATTTTTTATGTACATAAATTTAACTTTCTTTCAGAGCTTCCTAGTTCCTAACACAGACATAGTAGAGAACATCCACACTGTGAAATTGACTTCATACTCTTGCTAGTATGCTCAGTAGGCACAACTGTTAAGGCAATGTGCAAGTATTTTTGTAGATATTGAAGTCTTAGGGATATGAAGCCATGTAGTTTGATAGTTAGGTACCAACATTTTTGAAGAACCTGCTGCCTTCATCTTCAGGGTGGATTCCTCTACCCTGAAGATGGAGGGGGCAGGTTCCTCAAAAATGCTGCTTCATACCTACAAAACTACAAGGCATCACATTGTAGTAGACCATAATCTTCATACACAGTATTGTGAAAACCCCAGATGTAGCATTTTATTGTGATTTTGAGTCTCTTTTTTTCTTAAGTTACACGAGTAAATTTTAATTTCTTAATTTCAGTGTCGTTCCTTCATGATTGTAGCTCTGTATGTAGTGATACTGACAAGAAAAGCAACCACATCCCAAGTCAGTTTGGGTACTTCTCTTTGTCATAAATAAGAAGACATCATATTTTTGTAGTACTTGGAGCTTTCTACAGACTGCAAGATTATGCTGAAATTAACTTTGTTATTTTATATGGCAGTGATGATATTAACAAGCATGGACAAATGTATCCTTTGGGATGACATAGAAATAATTTATTTAATTTAATAGTGAGTTTCTTGAAACCAGTGTTGTAAAATTGTGCAAGATGTAACATGTATGTTATGGATACCTACAGCCTTTATTAAGAAACATTTTGTTCAAGTGAATACTTAGTGAGATATACCCAAAATTGTATTTAGGCATTAAGCAAATATGGCCTTAAAACAAATTAAAGTAGACAAAACTCACGTATAGTGAGAAAAGTATGAAGGATGCTAAGTTAATGTATGCTGTTCTGTAATTTTTATTGAAATGCACCTTGAAAATAATGCTGTTGTCTTGTGAATTCTGCATCATATTCTGGGCATTCCTTTCTCATAGAATAAACTGTTTATTACTGATGAAACATTAACACATTGAGAACCGGTCGCATGATATCATGCTTTTGGCTTTTAAATGTGGCAGACCGGTCGCATGATATCATGATTTTAGGATATGTTAGGTTGTAACACACTATACCTTGCTCTGGTGCCACCCAAGTTGCATGCAATGGCATAATAAAACTCTGGAATATTTGCTTACTTGTCAGTAGCTTGACCTCGCTGTTTTCTTAACGCACTATAAACGAAAATGCTTTGCTGCTCTTCGAGCTGTATGTACCAGCCAGTAGTTAGTGGTGGGGTATGGACAAGGACAAATTCTTCTCCGATGAGCTAGATGACCTGGCTTGTGAGACGTATAGTAATGGTGATTCAGAGAGCGGCAGTGACGGGAGAACAAAGAATTGTGGCCAGACAGTAAAAGTGACAGTAGCTCCGACGATATTGGGGGTAATAACATTGTGGGGACTCACATTGCGGGGACAGTAAAAAATATAAAAAAATCACAAAAATCTAAACCCTGATTCAAAATTGAAATATAAAGCATTTCTGATGACTGTGGCAAAGACTTGGGCTTCAGACCAGATGGTGGCGGCAGAACCGGGGTCAGACACAGACTTAGTTTGACTGTGCCCATCAACTCCCACCCCCACACAGGCCTCATGTGGACCCCCCAAGGTGACTCTCAGGTGATATGTAGAAACATACCCTCATGAAAATTGTGAAGAGTGAACATTCCAAGAAGAAGCATCCTTCTAGGCAATGCCGTGTTTGCACAGTTCACAAAAAAAGGATTATGTCTACATTTGCAAGTTCTGTGTAATGCCACTTCACAAAGGGGAATGTTTCCAGAAATATCACACTCTCAAGCACTTCTAGGAGCATTGGTAAGTGTTTTCCAAAAATTTTAGTTCATAAAATTAATTAGGAGATTTTATATTAATTTTTAAAGTGAACAGTGCACAATTTAGGATAGCAGCTTTAATGATGGTGGCCCCAGGGTGATTTAAATATTTAAATTGCCGGTCCGCAATGTGTTAACACTTGAGATGTGTAGGCAGTGATGTGAGAATAATAAAATGAATCTTACAGAAACAGACCTGGCTCAGGACAGAGTTTGATATCAAGATTTTACAAGAGCTGGTTGAATTACCTGCTGGTGATGTCACATTGTCTTTGAGTTGTGCTGGATGAGTTTTGGTAGTGAGCACCATGCTGCCAGCACCAAGAACTGTCTGAGCTGCCAGTCTGTATGCTAGATCCCTTGGTACACCCATTCTCACTGCTCCATCAGCTAGTGCCTCAATTATGATGTATACCTGGCAGCACACTATGGGTTTTCACATTGCTTTGTGTTAAAGAGTTCTGGATTTGATTCTTGGCCGAAGACTTGCTGTCTTGCCTGTGATTTTCATGATTTTCCTCACTCCCTAGACACAGCTTATTGGGATACAGCCATGAAATAATCCACAGACAGTTTCATTCAAATACTTTCCTTACAGTTAGCCTACCATTTGACACCATATAACCAGTAAGCTGAAATGTGTCATTACATAAATCAGAACAGTCATTCATGCAATAAAATTAACTTTAACCTGTTCGAAAGTACCAGGGTGCTAAATGAAATTAGATGGTCAACTGTGCTGGTCCAGTGGTTCTACAGCAGTGACAATGAGGAGTATGATTTCCTGCGTTGTGTTGCCATATAGTTTAGTAGACGTCCACAAATGTAGCAGAGAAAAATTAGTGGACTTCTACTGGGCTACATGGCGTTACAACCCACAAAACATATTCTTCAAATGGGCAACATGATTTTAAATTTTAAAGATCAAAATGCATATCATTCACATAATTGATATCAGCACACTGCAGTTTGAACAGAGGTACCTCAGTTCATTACGAACTTAATGTTGGTACCACATAACCTCAGAAAGATTATGCTGTTGCTACGTTCCCTTTTTATGACACACAGAAGACCACAATCTGGTTCACACAAAATTTGTAAATGTCTTTATAATTTCCAACTTTCGTGATTACTGCTGTCAAAATCCAGTGACAGTGGAACTGTTTTATTTGTTTTGGGGGTAGAGGGTGGCATGACTGAAAACTGTGAGATGAAGTGGTAAGCATTTGATCTTCAGAAATAATTGCCTCCATTCTTGCAGTATAAACATCAAAGTAACAGCTCTACATAATTGTATGTTTTTTTTAATGATATTGTGACTTGATGCCTGGAAGCCATAATATGACCATCTGCTAGGCAATGCTTTGTTAAGAACATTCCCATGGCAGCGTGCACTAGACTGTTGCTGGACAACGGTTTGGTAAAAGCATTACCGTATAAATGGATACACAGATTATAACAGATGAACCGTTCAAGTGTGTGTTCTGTTCGCAGTCTGACAGGATCATAAAAGGATATGTGATTTGTTTGCAATCAGTTTTACTGAGTAGCAGAAGAGTAGAGACTAGAGACCAGTCCAAGATTCGGACAGTAGTCAGAGATTCCTCATAGAGATTCGTACAACAGACGTCATTAAGGAGTTCAATATGTGAGCTGTTATAATTGACTGTAATTGTGATAGAGATGTCCACTAAATTCAATCATCAAATCTAGAACCCACAATTGTTCGTCAGACAACCCCATACATGTTATAATATTCATAATTAACGATTACATTCAGTGGAAGTACAGGTCAGATGAGACAAAGGTGGCACTGAAACAGCAGGCAGTTATAACTTCTTCTATGGAAATGGGAATGAGAATCACAAATAAGGAACAGGAATTTTTGTGCATAAGAGAATCTTATGCACAAATTTGGTTTTCTTCTAATGATGACTGGCACTCACCTTCTGGCATGTGATGCAATATAGTTTGGTAAATGGGTAACAATATATAGGAGGAACATGCTGCATCTTATGATAGAAGCTTGCTATTTTGTCATTATGTCAAGTTATGTGTCAGATCACTGTTGGTAGTATTTATAAATAAAGGGTACAAGATGACAGGAATAATTAGCAGTGAGAAATATTCTGGAATTGGTATTTGCCAAATGAAAGTAATAGTGTACCTGTAGATAGCAGCACTGCTTGGTGCATACTCCTGTTCTGTTAAGTTTAGTATTCTTCCCAGAACTCTTAAAGTTCACAGTGTGCATACTTGAATTCCATGAAAATGTGATTTCAAAGTGTCCCTTAAAGGCTGTGATGTATAAATGTGGAATAGAGTGAAATAAGGACAGCTCGATCGAGCATGGTGTTGGTAACTGCAGGAGTCAAACTGCAGTTATGTTAGTGTCTTATGTACAGTAAAATATGTTACTTACATATGCAGGACCAGAACCACTTAGAGCTGTGATTGTGTCCACGAGTGATTCTGGAACTTTATCGCAAGTTCCAACAGCTTCCAGCAGCTGACGTGTGATGGCCTCATCTTCAGATTGTACTGATGACCCACACACAAAAACTGATGCACCATTCCTTACAAGGACAGGTGTGTTGGTCATCACTCGCATAACTCTTGTGGCAGGGGGTAAAGTCTGTCATTGTATGCAAGAACAATTGGCTGGTCAGAAACAGACATTATTTACAATGAAACAAGGGCACAAGACAGTAGTGGAAGGAAGCAGTTGCATCCCCCAAAAACCCAATTAGAACAATAGTCAGAATGGCTTACAGTTTAATCAGAATATAAGGTGCCTGATGAATTTGTTTCTACATTTCTTTTGTTCTTTTTAACTATAATTTGATATGAAGTTCGAAGTTCTTATGGCAGTGAATATAAAAATTATGGCCTGAGCTAGATAATAAGGGAACCTGTGTAAATTGTATTTGTCTGCAAAGTCAACTTAGTGAAGTGCTAGAGGAGCTTAAATCTTTAAAAACTATAATTTTCTTATTACAAAAAGAACATGGATTTAGTTATACCGATCTAGCGCAGTCTGAACAAGGTAAGACTGATTCCCCAGACCTTCTTGGCATGCATGAAAGCCATATACAGTGCATGGTCCATGATAAAGGACATGATCAAGAGTATAATTACACTCAGAAATGGAAAAGTTCAAAACACATAAGGACAACCAGAAGGATGGAAATCCAGTGAATAACCAGTGTATCATAACCACTAACTGGTTTGAAGTGGTGTTGAATCTCAAAGAGCATGAATTCAAAAAGGTAACTCTTCAACAAACTAGTGGGAAGGTTAGAAGGAAAAAGGATAATCTTCAAAATTCAAGAAATAAAATTTTAATTCTTGATGACAGTCATGAAAGAGGAATGGCGACTAAACAACAACATAACCTGGGAGAAATGTGTACAAAGAAGTGGCGATTATGTGGAAAAATAAAGAAAGGTCTGTAGATTGAGGTGGTGTATTTGGTTTGTCAATAATAAAGCATGTTAGTTTACAAAAATTTGTTGCTCATGACTTTCAGTACGACCCTCGTATTTGAGATTTCAGCATGACATTGCTCTTTGCCCTCTACCTCATTTAATTTCTTGAGATTGAACCTCTCCATTTGTGCTCTGTGCGTTGTTTGCCCACTGTCAGTCTTTCCCTAACCTTTGCCACCACCAGGTAGAAGTCAGTATCACAATCTCCTGCCCTGAATGATCAGAAATCAAGTATACTTCAATGCCGTCTCCTATCTATCAACATATGGTCCATTTTATTGTGTGTCTTCCCATCAGGAGATGACCAAGTAAATTTGTGGATGTAACGATGTGGGAACATTGTACTTTTGACAGTAAGATTTTTTGATGTAGCAAATTTTACTACTCTAACTCCATTATCATTACTAATTTCATGCAAACTCTCATTCCCAATCATTGGTTTGAAAATGTCTTCCCTCCCTACTTTGGCATTGAAATCTCCTAGCAAAATGTCCATAGGGTACTTCGGGAATTTATCAAATACATGTTCTAGTTCTTCAGAGAACCTGTCCTTTATGTCATCCATTTTATCTTCTGTCGGCGTGTGAACATTCGTAACGATGATACCACACCAGCAACCTTTTAGTATTATGTACGATATGCTATCACTAACGAACTCTACCCTCTTAACTGCTGATACGATTATCTTATATACAAAAAAACCTGTACCTAATTCATGATTTTCATTCACCTTTCCATAGAAAAATGTATATTTGCCTGCTGGTGCGATGTTCCCTCCGTCCCATCTGACCTCCTGTTGCCCACTAAGTCTAATTTATGTATTTTAAGATTTCTTCCCCCACTGCCCTGAGTGCCCCTGCACTATACAAACTTCAAACATTCCATGTAACAGTGTACTGTACAATGTGAAAGAAATTTGGTCCTCAGAAAGTCTACTGTTGTTTTATCAGATTTGAGTCAGAAAATATGCATAATCCCTGCCATGAAATACACAAATGTCCATCTTAAGATTATGTCTTGGAAAGATGCAAGATTCTGTGCTGGGCTGAACAAAGTTAACCAGCTCTACTGACGCACCTGCTCAATGTCCTGGATGGAAACTCCCATGACTGTGGAGAGAAGGAGATGTCTCTTGTAGACATGTGGCCTGATGCTGCTGAGTACGGCTGGAATATTCTCAGGCTTTACAGTAAGAAACACTATGTCTGATTGCTCCATAACCACTCGATTTTCACTTGATGTCTGGGTACCCAGCAACTGTGTAAGCAGTAATGACAAGAACTGGAAACCATTGGTACACTGTATTTTGTGTAAAAGTAGACTCACCCAGTTCATAATGATACATGTTCACAATAACTTATGGGTGTATAGCACTGGAAGACAGGTTTGTAACATATTATAATATAATATAAACTAGTATAATGAGGTTTCCGGAAAGATAATGCATTAGAAAAGTTGGGAAGGCTTGTATTAAGAAAATAATGTATACATGCTATGGTCTTCCTGTTATAACGTTGTTGTAGTCCTGTGAGGTGTACTAATGTTTCAGTTGAACCTGCTGCCATAAGCTAGAGGCACTAGGTTCGTCTAAAACACTGGTACCTACCTATTGAACTACAAGATGTCATAATCTAGAACTTAACGATGTGAAAACATAAAATCTTATAAAACTATATACAGCCTCCTCTTTAGGTCCCATGTGTATATGTGTATCCAAAGTTTGCCAGTGACAGTGATTTTTATGTCTGAAGGATAGCAAGGCAAAGCTGTTTCCATAAACCACTCATCACACATATTTTGTGAATATATCAGATATGAGGAATGAATATTAAGACAGTGATCCCCAGGGAAATGACACCATGAAGTTTTGTTGATGGTGGCCATCTTCAGGGATATGTCATCTTATGGTATGGTAGATGCTTAACATTATTAGGAATATCACATCTTGTAGTACAGCAAATGGTGACCACCTGCAGTTACACTTCATAAACTGAATTAAACATTAATTTTCTTTTGAAAAATGTCCAAGGACTCAGAAAAGTAAGCTGAGGCTGTGCTTAGTATATACAGTTTTGAAACCCTTGTTAAGAATGTTCTGAGTACAGAGCTTATCAGACTTCATTTTTTATTTCATTTAGCTTCATTTTACTTTAAGGTAAACATATTTACAGTTGTAAGTTTTGAGGTTTTCACGGCGATGACAATGAAGAAAGTCATCTTCTGGGTTTAGGCCAAAACGAAGAATACACGGTGCCTAAACCCAGAAGACGACTTTCTTCATATTTACAGTTATTCAAAGTTTTGCAAAATGCTGAACAATGTCAGTGTTCTGCATCCTACCTAATACCTAAAGGTTAAAATATGTTAAGGGTGACCATGCAGAAACAACCACAAATCTTACAACCACAATGACATTTTATATACAATTCGTAGTGGCTATTTTTATTTAAAGTTGATAGATTCACACACATCACTTTTGTGTCCTTCAGTGACAAATTCCTGTGGAGACAGGCTGTATGAAAAAACTATTCTTGCATTAAAATTTTGTGATCTTGGAATTTCATGTACAGGAAAAATATATTACACTATTTAAATGCACATATTTCAATGACACTGAGTTCTTTAAAAACAAATAAATAAATATTAAAATACGTGAAACCATACTCTAGTGTAAAATTAGTCTTTTTGCCAGTTATTTCACACCATCTTCAAATATTGCATGATTCGCCCATGTGACATGCAAAATGAAACTTTTTTAAATGGCACATACGTAATATTATAGTATTTTAAATCAAGCTGAAATGCAATATGATAATTCTCGTTTCACTTCATACTAAACAAATAAAATACAAGACTGTAAAATTATCTTTAATTCTTTTAAATCAGACATTCATAATACAAGAAACATTTGAATATGTGTGTTGTATTAATCACATGGGCATACCTTACCACTATATTGAGATATAAGAAAACAGTTCTTGTTCTGCACAGAACTCACCAAAGTGGACATTTCTTATACTTACCAACTTCTTACAACGTAGGATTTGGATTAAACAGGATAGTGTGCATATCTAACATAAGTTTCATGGACATATATGTGTCAGGTTTTGAAACAAAATATCAGTGATTTTCCTGGGGTTCTCTCTTGAGCAGGAACAGTTTTGGGTGTACCGTTCTTTTCTATAACATGCTGTTTGGAAGAAAATTGGAGGATAAGATGGAAAATTGACTTATACAGAGTGTAACTGAAATGTGTAGACAAACTTTGGGCACTTGTTACAAATACCAAAAGAAGTAAAATATATCCATATCAACTTATGTCTGGAAGCATTCAACTTGTGAGTTATAGCTGAAAGAATACTGACATGGCTTGTGTAATTGATGGTTCATATCTTTTAACATATGAGACATATTTCAGTAGAGACAACAACCTCAAAATTCACAACCAACACCACTGGACAGAGGAAAATCCTCATAGTGTAATTCATTCTAGACACCAGCAGCGGTTTAGCATTAATCATGGGCAGGGGCTGATGGTGATTGCTTGATAGGCATGGTTTCCCCTACCAATCCTCATTCCATCAACTTCTCCATAAGCATTATCACCAGTACAGGTACAATAGGACATATGGTAGTCGATGTACCGAGGGGACCTAATATGAATTCCACCTCACACTATATGAAATCTTAACTATTGTAATCTATTGTAAACAATTGTAAGTATTGTAACTATATTCTCTTATTGTAATCAGCCAATGTACAATACCTGACTTGTCCTATATCATGTAATAATGATCTATAGATGAAATAAATAAATAAATAAATAAATAGATGTTTTGCCACCTCGGCCTACAGGCAATCACTGCAAGATTTCCTCTTGCATGATGTGCAAAAGCTACTGAAAATGTGAGGGGCAGACACATGAAAACGGGTCAGAAACCAGAACACATTAAAGAACATTTCTTACCTCAAAAGCAATCTCCAAACTGTTAACCCATTTTTCCCACTGGGAGATAAGACGGTCAATCCCATCCTTAAAGAAGCTTGTGGGCTGTCTATGGAACCACATCTTTGCCCAGCCACACATGTCTCCCTCCGATGTAAACCGATGTCCACAAATGTCTTTCTTCAGGTCTCCAAAAATGTGAAAATCACATGGGGAGAGATCTGTTCTGTAGTGGGGATGTTCAAGCACTTCCCAAACAAATCTCTAGAGCGATTCCTCACAGTTGGCAGTGTGGGGGCACGCATTATCATGAAGAAGGATAATGCCGTTCGGTAGCATTCCAGGGCGTTTTGACTTTATGGCACGTCTCAGTTTCTGCAAAGTGTCTTCATAGCGCTGTGCACTGATTGTGGCCCCATGCTCGAGAGAGTTGACAAGCAGAGGGCCCTTGCAGTCGAAGAAGAACATTATCATCACTTTACCGGAACTTGTGTATACGACTTTGGATTTCTTTGGTGGGGGAGAATTCACATGTTTCCATTGTTGGCTTTGCCGTTTGCTCTCGGGTTCAAAATGGTGGCACCAAGTTTCATCCCCAGTGGTAATACGGGACAGAATAGCATACTCTTCCTCAAAGTACTGTTGCAAGTGACCCAGTGTTGCAGCTATTCTCTGAGTCTTCTGTTCCTCCATGAGTTGATGTGGAACCCACTGCGTGCAGATTTTGCGGTACAACAGGTGTTTTGTCACACTGGCGTGTACGGAACCATGACTTATTCCCATCAAAAGACTAATTTCTTCCACAGTGATCCGTCGGTTTGCCCGGATATGACCATCCAACGCAGCAATAACATCAGGAGTGATGACACGACGAGCCTGTCCTGGGCGAGCATCATCTTGCAGTGACACACGTTCCTCTCAGAATCTCTTATGTCACACCAGCACATGCGAACGTGACATGCTGTGTTCACTGTAAACAACAGACATTCGACGATGAATTTCTCGTCCTCCTACTCCTTCAAAAGTTAAGAAGCGCACTATGCTTTGCTGTTCTTCTTTACCTGCCTCCATTACTGATGTTAGGTGACCACATGTAGTGCTAACCTTACTTCCAGCACAATAAACAAACGACTAGTGTGCAAGGGCACGTTATCACTGTGCTTTCCCGAGTCCCCACCAGATGTTCATACCGTAAGCAAATTCCAGTATGTATGTATGTATGTATTTATTTATTTCGTCTCTATAGATCATTGTTACATGATATAGGACAAGTCAGTTACCAACTTGCGCGCTGTGTGAGTTATGCGTGGTGACCCGTTTTCATTTGACTGCCCCTTACATTATATACTACTGGCAGGCAGGGCGCGAATGGGATACATGCATGACAGTGCTTTGGCACATTTTAGCCATGCTGTGTGAAATGTTCTTAATAACATCTACCATGATGGAGGACCCACTACGTTGCCTCTCCAAGCTGGCCAAATTTGATTCCTCTGCAGTTTTGCCTGTGGGAACACCTAAAAACTGTTGTGAATGCAGTTCCTATTGACAACAAAAAGGCACCACACCATTTAATTTAGGATGTCTGTTAGACAATTTGGAACTACCCTGGCATTTTTTAATGGATGCGTCGGTCCGTGATGAGTCATGTTGAGGCATTTATTAAGTCTCATGGAGGACATTTGGAATACTGTCACACGAAGGGGGAATGCGTGACTAATAATTGTGGATTCTGGATTGGATGATTAGGTTCATTTGACGTCAGTATCACAATTACACTCAATTATAACAGTTCATACATTTTCTGTGTTTTCTCGTACTTCACTTCTGATTTTTGACTTCGCTTCTGAGCTCTGCGTCTATTCAGGAATGTATCTGCTTGGCGTACTGGGTAGGGGACACCGAGTCGAACAGTTCTGTATTTCATATCTGCGGTAACTATCTGCTTAAGCAGGCGTTACCACGGAAAAACATCCAGCTCTGCAGTAACATACTATATGCCTAGTCGAGTCACGCAAGTGCATGTATAATGATCCCATGGAAATTCTGTTGTCACGGGAACGTGCTCTGTTATTATTCGTTGCTTAGGAAATCAACTTCCGAGCTGACTCCACTATTCCGGTTTTCAGGCGTCACGTCACAATAATTATTGCAAATGTATTATTTCTGCGATAACTCACAAATTAAATGTTTCCGGAAACATGAGGATACGAACAATTTTTCTTGTTTTGGCATGTGATAATCGTGACCAAAATTTGTCCGCACCTTCAGTTACACTCTTTATAAGGAGTGAAACGACGTTCGCGAACAAGCTCTCCACAATGCGATTCCTTGCTAATAAAGAGTCCAAAATGATATAGAATTTGTCCTAAGGTGCTTAGTTTTCGAGATGCATGTCACGCTAAATGGGGTAGGCCCAAATATAATTCTCTGCAGTGTTATCACGAAAATATATAACGCGTTGCTAGGTGTACTTAATATTGAGCACAGCGTGGGTCCTTTGTGATTGAATGGTCGCGGGATTCACGAGAAACTGCGACATGCTCTTATTCCCCGGTAAATGTAGTTGTCGAGCTAGGACGAGGCGTATCAGAAAGTTCCTGGGCTAGATAAAAAAAGAAATTGTGGCGTAACTTTCTCAATTTTGGCTGCCATCTCCTTCAGAATAGTCTCCTTGTGAACGTATACTAGTGATCTCATCGTTTTCTCCACACTTCCAAAGCCCCATGGAAATAATTTTCTTTATGCTGTCGAGTACCACTTACGATTCCCCTTGGATGTCAGACACTGTTTCAAAACGTCCCTTCAGTTTAATTTTCAGTCTGGCAAACAGTTCGAAATCACACGGGGTTAAGTCCGGCAAGTAGGGAGGATAGGGATGCATTACGTTAATCTGATCCAGGTCATCGCGACACTGATACGTTTAGACCAGTGGAGCAGCGTCTCCATTAGACGGGAAGTGTTGAAACCTATGGCATATGTGAATACAGGACCCTCACGGACTCTACGGACACTCGCCAATGAAGAAGCCGTAATTGCAGCTGTGAAACGAAATTCATGGGGAAGCTCACGCAATACTGCACCAGAATTGCGACTATCCTAACCGAGGGTCCTCGAAATACGGAATGGCGATATAAATGCATCCATATTACTCCTCGCAGAGCACCAATATGGCCTCCATCAATGCAATATTACGAATGGTCACAGCATCAATACAATGAGGATGAGCTCTATTTGCATAGCATTCTGTGAACAATTGAAGTATGTTTGACACCTGATGGCGTGTTTCCGCGTCCACAAAATTCACTAGCAGTTTTATCGACCTGCCAGAAAATAACGCTCTCTCTGGGCTTAGTAGTATAATGTACCTCAAAGTTTTTGATGATCTGGGGAAATGGATCACTTGCTATTATTTTCTGTCCTTTGGTTAAACCTGTAAAACAAGAAAACAGTTATTAACAAATGGAATCATGAGTTTATTGGGAGAAGGGCGGTAATTTTGTTTGCAAAGAAACAATAAAATGAAGTATATTATATTTAAGCATCCTGTTGCACTACACACTTCTATATGTAATAATACAAATGATAGAAATCCGACCCAGCAATACCAAAGGACAGTAAAACAAACACTGAAACAGTGTAATAATATCATACACAGTAATAAATGGAAATACACAAACATGAATCCTACAGCCCCAAGCCTACACGCCACAATAAAATTACACAAACCTAACACACCCATTAGACCAATAATAAACTGGAAGAACGTCCCAGCTTACGAAATAGCAAGAAAATTAGCAAAAGTATTGCATTACTTACTTACTTACTTACTCATGGAGCTGAGCCCTTCCGGAGGAGCCGCCAATTCTGCAGCTTCTCAAGAATTTCCCAGTATTTCATGTAAACCGAAAGTTCATCACCGTGTTCACAAGAGCCCTCCTCTGGTCCCTATCCTGAGCCAGATCTATCCAATCCATAACATCCCATCCTATCTCTCTAAGATCCATTCTAATATTGTCCAACCATCTACGCCTTGGTCTTCCTTGTGGTCTCTTTCCTTCTGGCTTTCCCACCAGTATCCTATACACATTCCTCGTCTCCCACATTCGTGCTACATGACCTGCCCACCTCACCCTCCTTGACTTGATCATTCTAATTATACTTGGAGAAGAGTACAAGTTATGAAGCTCCTCATTATGCAGTTTTCTCCAACCTCCTGTCACTTCATCTCTTCTGTCCAAATATTCTCCTCAACACCCTGTTCTCAAACACTCTCAGTCTATGTTCCTCCCTTAATGTCAGAGACCAAGTTTCACACCCATACAGAACCACAGGCAAAATTATAGTTTTGTATATTCTAATTTTTATGTTTTTGAACAACAGACGAGAAGACAAAAGGTTCTGGACTGAATGGTAGCAAGCATTACCCGAGTTCAATCTCCTCATAATTTCGTTCTCAGTTAGGTTTTGATTTGTTATCGTTCTTCCCAAATATCTGAAATGTGCCACATTTTCGAAACATCTCTTTCCTATCTTGTTGTTATAGTTTTGCCCTGCAGTTTGGTGACGAGACAGTGACATGTACTCAGTTTTCTCTGTGTTTACTTCTAGACCAACCTCTTTACTTGCGTCAGTTAAAGTTTATGTATTTTTCTTTATGGTATCTACATTATCACCCAGTAGATTCACATCATCGGCGTAGACCAACAGCTGATGTGTCCCGTTTAATTTCAGTCCCACCTGGTTTCCCTGGACCTTCGTAATTGCATATTCTAAGGCAAA
>NW_019730108.1:3386229-3468456 GCF_002891405.2 Cryptotermes secundus
CCTTCCCGCCAATGTACTGTTAATTTGGTTGTCATGCGACAGATAGCGACAGCAGAGCAGTCTACCAAAATGGCGTCTGACATAGAAGTGCGTATGGAAAAGAAATGTGTTATTGAATTTCTCACTGCCGACCAAATTGTACCCACTGACATCCATCGACACTTGCTAAAGGTGTACGCAGACAATACAGTGGATGTCAGCACAATGATTCGGCGGGTAGTGCGTTTCAACAGTGGCGAAAGTGAAGTGCACGACAAGCCACGCCATGGGCGTCCCTGCTCAGCTGCCACTCCTCACAATGAACAGCGCCTCATCCGAACAGATCAGCAGATAACGACCAGGGTCTGTCAATTCTGAACGCTACAAGACGACGCTGACTAAGGTGAAAGCCCAAATTTCCCGAGTCAGACCAGAGAAGCAGACAACCTTTCGCTTGCAACACGATAAAGCTAGACCCCATACCAGTTTGGCGACCACCGCGCACATTGCAAAGTTTGGCTGGACTGTCCTACCACATCCACCTTATAGCCCCGATTTAACCCCGATTTAGCACCTTCAGACTCCATCTCTTTAGGCCTATGAAAGACGGACTACGTGGGCAACATTTTCCAGACAACGATGCTGTTATTGCAGCTGTAAGAAAGTGGCTAGCCTCTGCTGGCGCAGACTTTTACGGGCGCGGCATACAGGCTCTTGTTCATCGATGGCAAAAGTGCATAACGAATGGTGGTGATTATGTGGAAAAATAGCTGTAAGTAGCTGAAATCTTGCTCTATTTAACTGCGTTATTATGATTTCTGTATCTGTTGTAGTTTTCTTTAAAAAAATAGGAGGCATTATATACGGAACTCCCTTTGTACTGTCTCATCGTACTCCCATTTTTTCTCCAATATCTGACGAATGCAAAAGATCTGATCTAAAGTTGATCTGTTACGTCGAAAACCCACACTAATGATCCCCAATAATTTCATTTATATATGGACTTGGGCAAAATTTTATATGAAGTTGATAGCAGTGATATCCCCCAATAATTACTACAGTCAGCTTTATCACCCTTCCTGTGAACTGGTACAATAATAGACTCCTTCCACTGATCAGTCAATTTTTCCTTATGCCAAAGAGAAATAATTAAATTATGGATCTTGGAACGTAATATTTTGCCTCCTGCTTGAATAAGTACTGCCGGAATTTGATCACTACCTGGCGATTTATACCGTTTCAAAAAAAGTATTGCAGAGTCGTTTAAAATTACCAAACACATTCAATGTCCAAAATTCCTCCCACTTAATGACAGATTTACAAACTGTTAAACTTAATGACAATATGCGACTACGTTCCTTTGACATAGAGAACATGTACACAAACATACCGAAAACAAATGCCATAGATATAATAAACTTTATATTAGAAAAAGACCGAGAAATAGATAAAGAAAGCCATAAGGAAATAATACATATGTTAAAAACAGTATCTGAACAAAATTATTTACAAATTAACCAAGAATACTACAAACAAACAGATGAACTAACTATGGCAGCCCCAACATCAGCAATAATAGCAGAAACATATATACAATATATGGAACACACACAAATATATCCCATTCTAGTAAAACAACAAATAGTGGCTAACTTTAGATATGTCGATGACATAGTAATAATATATGATGAAAAGATAACGAACAAAGAAATTAACGAATTGCAACCAACTATAAATTTCACCATTGAGAAAGAATAAGAATCTATTAATTTTCTACATATAATAATAGATCGCAAGGAAGATAGGCTGCAATTTGCAATATAAAGGAATCCCACACAAACGGACATCATAATACCTAACAGTTCGTGCCATCCATTCGAGCACAAATTGTCAGGCATTAATTATCTAATAAATAGACTCTATACATACCCAATAATAGGAAAAGAAAAATAGATAGAGAAGAACACTATTAAAAACATACTACATAACAACGGATACGACACAAACATAATTAACAGACCAAATCAGACAAGACGAAAATAGAAATCAAACACACATGACGACGAACAACACCAAAAAACGAAATGGGCCATATTTACATATAGTACAAATGAAATACGGAAAATCACGAAACATTTCAAAGACATACGGATAAAAGTAGCATTTCGCACACGGAACACAATTGCAAATATACTCAAACATAAACCACAATTGGATAAATACAATAAAAGTGGCATATACCAAATGAAATGTGCGGATTGTCCATTGAAGTACATTGTACAAACGGGCCGAACATATAACACCAGATATAAGTTACATATACATGATATTAGAAATAATAATAGCAATTCCGGGTACTCAAATCACATAATAAATACAGGACATGCATACGGAACAATAACAGACATAATGGAAGTTGTAACAACGGGAAAGAAGGGTAGACATTTGAATACACTAGAGAAATACCATATATACAGAGTAAGTAAGAAGGGCCTACACATGAATGACACACACGTAGAAACAAACAATCCCATATTTCATACAATATACGAGACCTATACAGACTAACGGTGTCCCCCCTCCCCACTACCTCTTCCTCTCCTAATCTCAATAACATAAAAAGACAGCACACAACACACCAGACGGAAAAAGTATTAAAGATGAGCAGCGACATAATTCCATGTTGAAAAAGAAGTGTTCCTGTAAAATATATCTGTTTATTTGGTGGTCATAACATACGAGTATTATGCCATCTAACCTGCAATATGCTTATGATCTCTTCTTCGTCTCTTTTCTTGTCTCAGATTTCCCGCCAAAGATGTGTCTTTCAAATATAATACTAAACTTCAGATACATTGAAGTAAATTTTATTTGGAATACTTTTGTGACGTTTCAGTCAATATTTCATTGCTGATAGCAAATCTAAAATTACTGGGTGCAAGCATGTAACAAATTCAAAGAATTAAATAAAAGTTGTTATAAACAATCTTCGTTGGCTTTAGAAACCTTCAAGCTAATCATAGAACATCTCGGTCAGGGGCATAGCACTCCTAATTCATGTTCGGAAGGTCCCAGATTTAAATCTTTACCATAATTTGCCCATGAATGAATTTCTTTCTTCGGAGTTAACTCCATCCAATAAAATGGTAGGATATTAAATTAGACTAGGACTCCTTCTTTCCACAGCTTTTTCAATTCATTTTTTTACTCGTATTATTCGTCCTGCTATTTGACTCTACTCAGCTGCTAACAGCGACGTTAAATCAACCGTGCACAAATACAAATAATTAATTAAATGATTTATAAGTAAAGATTCCCAACCCACATATTTCCCGGTCAGAAATTTGAAAGCGACTCCCTGCAGGTCATAGTAATTTCTTTCTCTCTCTTCGTAATTTTCCATGCTATTTCCACAGCACGGTACGTCTCTTTGCTTCTTTCTGTACTGAAGGTGTCTTATGCTACTCTATCGATTCTCATATGATACATTACAATTTATATCATTGCTTGTACGCGCTGAACACTGCACTCTTTTATCCCGTGGCTTGGCTCCACGTTTTCATGTCGCTGTTCCCCAAATCTGTCCTAATCTTAAAGCGTCTCTTCTTGTCTATGATACACACATCATTACTTATCTGTGAACATTTGTTTGTTTGCTATTCGATTATGCCCTATCGAATGCAGAGGTTACACGTTCAATTAAGAACAAGAAGACTGTGAATGGTACGTTCAGAAGAAAGGCCATAGAACACTTTAGGCAATATACGGACTGTGGGAAATCGAAAAGGCCTCTGATATTGGCGTCCACTGTCATCCCGACAGACGCCTCGTAGTTCTCCTCCAGACTTGCCAGGAATAGTGGTTTAAGACAAAGGAACTCTCCCCTATTTCCACCATCTTCCTAACAAACGGTTCGCAAGCATCCTGTCATTTGCCAGAACATATTAACTGATGTGTGCAAATAGTCGTTAAAAAAGAGAAACCTCTCGAACAGGAATGTCCTTAGCAGGTGGTGTAGTGGAAAAACTACGAACATGTTGACGTATTTTGGATCTGCCCAGTTCAAATTAGTGCCGAGGTCAAGAAAACGTGGACCTATGAGTATACATCCACTGCCCTATACCCCTCCCTCCTGTACAGCTTAATTAGTTAAGCACGGGGGCAGTTTTACCGTTTACCTTTTTTTTTCCTTGGCACTACAGCCCCAGTGGGCCTAGGCCTACCTCCATGAACTTCTCCGTTCACTCCGGTTTTTCTATATCTTACACATTCGGTAGGACTCCTTGGGCGGGTGATCAGCTCGTCGCAAGGCCTCTACCTGTACACAAACACAGAAAAACGCACACACAAACTAAACATACATGCCCTGAGTGGGATTCGAACCCACGATCCCGGTTTCCAAGCGAGCGAAGACAGTGCATGCCTAGTTAGTTCTTGTATCCTCACTAAAGCATTTCGTGACGTTCTGAAATTTCATGAGACGAATGCCTAGGAAGTTTATTGAAATAGGCCACGACGGTAATTTTCCATATATTTTCCTTCCCATCATTCCTGACCATCTTCCAATTTAATTAATATGTATAAATTCTCGGCAGTGGAAATTTTATCACTGGATATACGAGG
Organism: Cryptotermes secundus; assembly: GCF_002891405.2. Lineage (NCBI taxonomy): Eukaryota > Metazoa > Arthropoda > Insecta > Blattodea > Kalotermitidae > Cryptotermes > Cryptotermes secundus. The sequence goes on from NW_019730108.1 coordinate 3,390,832, forward strand.
TCGCCATAAAGTCTGTATGCTCTATAATATAAATGTATACTGATTTTCATTAGGCTCACTTTTATTATTAAATAAACACTTACATTACACAACAGACTGAAACCTTATGGCCACTCTATATTGCGATAAATGAGACGTGACAACTTTCCACTTGTGTCCCGTTCGCATGCTCAAAACATTATGTAACTACGTACAATTCTAATAATAAAAATGTCAGAACCTTCCAGTTTACTCACCTGCAGCGATGAATCCTCTGGTCAGTGCTTGGGCAATATTTCCGGCACCAACAAACCCGATTCTCAACATTTGCGTGTTTTTATTTTTCTTCAGTTACTCACCACAGCGCCCTTCGTTCGCAACTGATGCAGTGATACTAGAGCAACAAACATACGGAAAACCAGGTCAGACCTTTGTATCGTATTGCTATCACACTGTTTGTGGTCAGAGAAGAGAGTTTATGGCACAAGTTTTGTTAACTCTTTAAATGAATACTGGAAGCAGGGGGTTAGCTGTAGATTGCATTTTATTATTTAACGATGTATATGAAGTATGATGAAGGAAACACTGCTTCCAGATTAATAGTTTTTGAAAAAAAGAAATCTGTTTAATTTGAGAATGAAGCTAAAACTGGAGGCGTAGATCTGCACAGGACACTTAAGACACGGTGGTAACTATACGTACCGCCTGCTGTAACATTTAAAATTCTTTATCCTGTTCACAGATGGCATTTATACGTTTCATATGATTCATATAATGTACAGCGACACCGAGCAAGCTGGACCAGGCGGTAATGCTCCGACTTTTATTCGGAAGGTGCCTGGTTTGATTCCCGGCCAAGACACACTATCCTGACAGCAACTTTCATGGATTTTCTCAGTCCCTCCACACAAATGACAGGATAGTACCTACAATTATGCCACAACCTCTTCATTCCACTCTTTTCCAGTTCGTCCCTCCATTCCTCGCCATTCAGTCTGAGATACTGAGAGTACCGTAACATAAACCATAAATAAATTAATAACAAAGATTATTTCCTTAAACACCACGTTCTGTGTAGATCTACTACAGACCCAACGTGTTTTCTTGAAATAGAAATTGTATTATGAAGTATTATTTAGACGAGATTCAGGCCTAAAAGGATTAGGCCCAACGCCAGAATTAAAAGAGAACCAATGGTCAGCTTCACTCTCTGGCCGCTTTATCCCAATTAGAAGAAAAAATGTGCTTCAAGTACGTGTAGCGGCTATAAAATAACGGGACTGATGCCCTAAAATCTGTTATTCAGTGGTCCCCTCTCCGAGCCCTACATCGCTCCATGCGTATTTGCCACTATTGGAAGCAATGCTGCTGGTCCTTTTCTGATAGCTTTTTCATTACCTCCGCCGCCTTTGCTTTCACTGCATCTACGGACTCGAAACTGGTTCCTTTTAGTGCAGACTTGATCTTTGGAAGTATAAAAATATCACACGGCGCTACGTCAGGTGAAAAGGGTAGATGTTCCAACAGGGAGTTCTTGTGCTTCTGCAGAAACTTCTTGACAGTGCTGCAGTCTAGACATGTGCTGAAAAAGAACATATAGTACGTATAATAGCAGAATATCATATATTTTTTTTTTTGTATATTCAGTGAAATCTTGATTTCAAGGTGTCCGTCAAGAATTATGGGCTATAAAAGTTGAACAACAGAGGGATTAGCTGCGGAAACCGCAACTAGAAATTGGAATTGTCAAGTTTTCTCTTTGATATTTCAATGGGATTTTTTTATTGATGTTATTAAATTATTCGGCCTATAAAGTGCAAATGTCACTCAGTGTGATTTGTTGCCATTGTACGTGTATGTTTCTGGTTGTCGTTGTACTATTTATCTTTGTGGCAGAGGAGGAAACGGAGTTGGATTCATGTAATTGCTAAGCGTACAAAAATGTTGTAGAGTGCTTGTCTTACTAGAGAATTGGGAATCTTAGTAAGAAAAATAGGTCATTTAAGATTGTTAAGGAGAGATAATCAAGCAAGAGTTTGCTTTGATATATAGCTTGGATGCGAGATAGAAGTAACGTAGAGAGAATTTTCTTGGAAGAACTTCCTGGAAAGGGATAACTTAGAAGAAGATGGGATGAAATATTAAAATGGATCTTCAACGACATGCTTTGGCTGTTTTACCTAAAAGAATTGATTCGGAACTGCGTAAGTTAGGCCTATATATCAGATCTGGTAAAAGCTTTTTCGATTAAGGGCCGAATGAGAAATTACATATCATCTGCTGGGCTGCAAAGATGTCATATTATGTCATTGTTGAAATAAATTTTCTTAAGAATTTTAAAATGAATGAAACTGATAATTGTTTAAACTACATGATTCGTTACAGTACTCACTGTATTAATCACATATATTGTATTGTTTAGAATTCCACATCTGATCCAAAAAGTCATCATCCACAGAACACTCACAAGCACAAGATCGTCCACCACCAGAACACAAAAAGAAAACCAGAAATGTCTTTCCACCAGAAATCCGAAGCTAAACAGCGAAAAACAAGAAAACAAGGTAACATCTGAAAAGATTCCACCCAAAGATACATAACTCAACAACGAAGAACAAGATGACAACTTACAGCAAGCCGTATCAAGTACACACGAAACATGCATGAGAATGTACTACATCTGTATCTACAAAAAAGAGAAAAAATCCATGGTCTATAGTCCGCAAGCGAATTATACCGAACGAGCGACCGCCACTTGTTGAACTTAATGTCAACTTGACGTATAGAGGATGTCGCGTGGTCAGCGTAAGGGATCCCCACGGCCGTTAATCTCGGTTTTCTAGACTGGAGCCACTATTTCCTTGAAAAAGCTCCCCAGTTATCCTCACGAGGCTGAGTGAATCCCGTTCCAGACCCACTATTTCTCAGAAACTGTGGTAGTGCCAGCAATTGCACATGGAACCTCTGGATCTGTAGTCAGGAACTCTGACCACTAGACCAGAGAGAGCGTCAAAATAACCTAAACTAAAATAAAAGTATTTACAGAAAGAACAACACTTGTATAATAAAAGGACTGTCGAATAAAAATGAACAATTACCAAACTTATACATTTAACAAATAGGTATATGGTAGCTGACGCTAACTGGATCCCTTGTCACCACGGCATGGTGTTTCCTCAAGTTGCAGAAGGAGAAGACGGCTTCCAGATATGGAAGTTAGCTACAAATATATTGAATTAGTCATTGACTCCTGATAAGGGGTCATCCTGAATTTTGGGTGTTGGGCTGAGTCTAACAACTCCTCACCATAAATAAACAACCTGTTTCGAAATGTTACACAGATTCTCCAGAACAGCCTAAGCTAAGGAAAATGGGCATGGTATTTGGCACATGGAAACTAGGGAGACTCTATAGGGTGGGTTCAATGATAACAGCTGCAAGAGAAATAACAAAGTACAGATTATTTGTATTGGGATTATAGGAGGTCCGATGGGAAAGGGGTGGCCATTAACCAACAGACAATTATACGTTCTTCTATGAAAAAGGAAATGAGAATCACAAATTATGGATGGTATTTTTAGTACACAAGAGAATCATACCAGCAGTTAAGAGGTTAGAGTTTGTGAGTGATAGGATGTTTGTGTGACATCACTGTTCTGAATATTCATGCTCAACAGAGGACAAAATTAATGGTACATAACACATCCTCTAGGAGGAACCAGAATGGGCATTCAGTTAATTCCTTAAGTACCACATGAAAATTTTCTTAAGATATTTCAATGCCAAAATGGGTACAGAAGATATTTTCAAACCAAAATTATGAACAAGAGTTTAAATGAAATTTCTAATGATAGTAAAAATTGATGTGACAGATGAAATAAGTTAATTAGGTATAACAATTGATAGTAGTGAAATGTCCTGAAACGAAAAAAAAAGAGAGAAGAATTTGTATACAATAAATGTTTGAACATAAATGAGAACATAATATACAGGAAGATAATTAGCTGTAAAAATGTAGTAAGTTAAAGGCCACTGGAAATCATTTACTTAAAACTAAACATAAGAGGGAGACCAAAATTGGAGGGGTCAACCCCTCCTGAGGTTAGCTGGAAGCAAAAATATAAAAAGTAAAAATAGATTGAGAATTGAAATAGAAATGGTGCAGTAGTGGTTGTGTCAGTAGTGACAGGAATAGTAACTGTACTAATTCAAGCAATATAAGTTCGTAGTTTTTATGTTTGTATTTATTAAACCAGTGAACCAGAAAACCCCGGTATTATGTGGAAACAAGTCTATGTTTGTAACAAAACTCAACCAAATAAACTAAACTAAGCTAAACTAAACTAAACTGAACTAAACTAAACTAATGGCAATGGAGTTATAGTAGTAAACTTTACCACAAACAAAAGTCTAACTGTCAAAAATAAACTGTCCCCACATCACAACATTAATAAATTTACTTAGATGCCTCCTGATTGACAGACCTGGAATCAGATTGACTATATTTTGATAGATATGAGGCGGAATTCATATGTACACGATACTCTATCTCTCAGAGGACAGATTGTGATTCTGATCGCTATCTGACAGTGGCAAAAGCTAGGGACAGACTGGCAGTAAGTAATTTTTTCTTATTTCTAGTGGGGTGGGACTAAGTCCCTTGTACTGCAGCCACTTCTGGCCTATTGTACCAACCCCAGATGATAGGTGAGGGTGATTGTGGAGCAATTGGTGGAATGAAGATTGGCTGGGGAAACCGAAGTATTCGGAGGAAACCTGACCCAGCGCCACTTTGTCCACCATAAATCCCTCTTGACCAGACCCGAGATCGAAGTCGGACTGCCGCGATGGGAAGCCAGCGACTAACCGCTTGAGCTATGGTACGGCCAACTGGCAGTAAGTAAATGAGCAAGAAACAAATTGACATTTAGTGGTTCTATCTCAAGAAATTAAGCAAGGTAAAGAAGAGCGTCAGTATGAAGTTTCAAAGAGGCCGCGCCATAGCTCAAGCGGTTAGTCGCTGGCTTCCGACCGCGGCGGTCCGGTTTCGATCCCGGGACTGGTCAGGTGGGATTTGTGGTGGACAACGTGGCGCTGGGGCAGGTTTCCTCCGAGTACTTTGGTTTCCCCTGCCAATCTTCATTCCACCAATTGCTCCACAATCACCCTCACCTATCATCTGGGGCTGGTACAATAGGCCAGAAGTGGCCACAGTACAAGGGACTTAGTCCCACCCCACTAGCAATAAAGAAGTTTCAAACTGGTTTGCACCTTTGGAAAACGTAGACAGTGACGTAGATATTAATAGAGCCTGGGAAACTATTAGACAGAATATCAAAATTACAGCCAGAGGGAGTCTAGGTTATTATGAATTGAAGAATCATAAGCTGTAGTTTGATGAAAAATGTTCAAAAATATTAGATCAAAGGAAACAAGGCAAATTGAAATGGTTACAGGTTCCAAGCCAGATAAATGGAGATAATTTGAACAATGAAAAAATGAAGTTAGAAGATATTTCAGGAAAAAAAAAATAATATCTGGGAGATAAAACTAATGAACTTGCAACACACAGTAAGAAGAACAGGAAGAGGAAGAAGAAGAAGAAGAAGAAGAAGACGTAGTAAAAGATAAGAATAGTGATCTGTTTGCAGATTCCCATAACATTAAAATGGGTGGAAGAATCCTTTCTCTCCGCTAATGAATGCACATATGGTCAGTGATGTTACGCGGATAGATATAGCCGAGCCATTACTAACTGAACCTAGCCTTTCTGAATTTGGAATTGGTATTGCAAAGTTCAGAACTTATAAATAACAAGAGTTGATCAAATTCTAGCAGAACTGATTCAAGCAGGAAGCAAAATATTACATACTAAGATCAATAAACACATTAGTTCTTTTAGGAATAAGGAATACTTGCCTGAAAAATGAATGGAGGTCATTATTTTACCAATTCACAAGAAGGACAAAGAAATTAACTGTAATAATTATCGAATCATATTGCTGTTAACAACTACATACAAGATTTTATCCTATATCCTTATCTCAAGGTTAAGTCCACATATAGACAAAATTATTGTGGAGATTATTATTTGTGGTTTTCAACATAATAGATCAACCACTGATCAGATTTTCTGCATCAAACAGAGACTTGGAAAGAAAACAGAGATTACAATGAGACAGTACATCAGTTATTCAGATGTGAAAGAAGCCTATTATCCAGTTAGGAGGGAAGAATTTTAAAATATTTCCATAGAGTGTGAGGTACCCTTGATACTAGTTAGGCTGACTGAAATTTCTTTAAATGGCCCTAGAGTATGGATAAACATTCATGTGACACATTTCTTATTCAAAACGGTCTAAAACAAAGGGTTACTTTATTCCCAGCACTTTTCAATCTTGTTTTAAAATATGCCATTAGGAAAGCCCAGGAAAACGAGGTTGTACTGAAATTAAATAGAACACACCAGCTGTTGGTCTATGCTTTGGAGTAAATCTATTGGAAGATAACATAGATACTGTAAAGAGACATTCTAGATGATGCTAGTAAGAAGGTTGGTCTAGAAGTAAATACAAAATTTTGAGCACAAATTTATGTGTCATCTCCAGAATATAGGACAAAATCATAACATAAAGATAGTTAATAAATCCTTTGAATATGTAACTAAGTGCACATATTTGGCAACAATAGTAACAAATCAAAATTTGATTCAGGAGGAAATTAAGAGGAGATTGAACTCAAGTAATGCTTTCTACCATTCAGTTCAGAAATGTTGTCGTCTCATCTGCTGTCTAAAAATGTAAAAACTATAAAATATACAAGAATTAATTTTGTCTGTAGTTTGTATTGGTGTGAAATTTGGTCTCTGATCCCAAGGGAAGAACATGAACTGAATGTATGTGAGAAGAATATGGAGGCTGAAGTGGGATGAAATACTTGTAATATGTGGTTCAAGAAAACTGCATAATAAGGAAATTAATAACTTGCACTCTTGGCCAAACATATTTACAATGATTAAAGTAAGGTGACTGACCTGTGCAGGGCATGTAGCACGCATGGAGATGAAGGTTTTTGATGGGCACCAGGAAAACCTGAACATAGGTAGGAGGATAATATTTGGTTGGATCTTGCATAAAGGGGTTGGGGTTGTATGAACTGGTTTAATCTGAAGAAAGTTGTCTTCTGGGTTTAGGCACCGTGTATTCTTCGTTTTGGCCTAGTGCTATTGACCTCAAGTTTTCTGTACTCACTGGCCGTTCCCCCTCTCCCTTAGTCACACACCATATATGGCCTTAATCGCTCTCCACTGCTCCCATTGGTCCGTTCTCCCTAACCACCCCCACTGCCTACTTCGTATATAAGCAGCACCTTCCACATCCTATCACCACAGCTACTGCTCTCCGCAGCTATTCAACTGCTCTGAAGATGGAGGCGCTACGTTCCTCCGAAACGTCGGCCAAAACGAAGAATACACGGTGCCTAAACCCAGAAGACAACTTTCTTCATTGTCATCGCCGTGAAAACCTCAAAACTTACATGGTTTAATCTGGCTCAGTATGGGGACAAGGGTCAGGTTCTTGTTAACACAATAATGAAATTCCGGGTTCCGTAAAATATTGGGAAATTACTGAGCAGCTGAGCAACTTGTAGCTTCTCAAGAAGGACAGAGCTCGATGAAGTTAGTTTATTGGTTAGTAGTTTATTAGTTATTTAATACATGACAGCATTACACCCCAGTGTCTCAAACCAGCAGCAAAAATTATAGTCATGTACCCACTATAAACACTGGCCAATATGAGGGGTAAGCAGTACATCCAACTGTGACTGTACATACATGATGATGGCGGAAAAGCCGAAATATGTAGTAGATATCCATGATGTGTATGTATTGACCATCTTCTAGTGCACACAATATCACTTGTCACTTCACTACATGTTTCGGCATCACTGTGCCATCCTCAGATGTGTTATTTACGTTAAACTATTGCACTGCTCGCCATCATGTGTCGTTTGTAAAATGATTTAAAATGTATTCGTCATGTACTATAATAAAATTTATATATTAAAATTTTGTTAAGATTTATCATCTTATACGTCGTATCTCAAACTCGCGTATTATATCAATCTTCCGCTATGGGAGTCGTTCTTCCTATATTTTGTGTATACTGCGTCTTGTGATGTGTCCTTCTCTTGTGGCTGCGTGCACGCAGCATGTAGTGAAGTGAGTGAGATTGTGTGCACTAGAAGACGGTCAATACATGCACATCACGGACGTGAATCAGTGCAACAGGACGCTAAAATACAACATATGTAGTAGATAATTGGCCTATGGTGCATCTATACAGAAGTTGTACTAATGGACATAAACACAATTGGAAATACAACACATGACACTACGGTGCAATATTTATAACTTTAATTTAACTTGAATGGCTGAACCAATCATCATGAAAAGTGGTATGTACAACATGCCACCTGATATCACCTTATCAGCATACTTCATAAATTCCTCTTCCTAATTTCAAGATCGGTATAATTTACGAAGTTCCTCGTTATGCAGAAACATTTTTCCACTTCATTCATAACTTTTGGGTTCAAGTAGTATTTTCTGGGGCATATTGTTTTAAGACACTCGTCCTTGAAATTAAGACACCACGTTTCAAATCATGCAGAATCACAGGTGAAAATGCTTTATGCATGTAGAAGTAAACAACACGAGAAAAGACATCCAGCCTATAGCACAGCGGTTCTAAGCCTTTGTCAGACCGCCGCCCGGTAAATTTTTTTTTCATAAGACGAGGGTCCGGTAAAATTGATGCCAGGATCCGATACTGGGCCGCGGCCCGGCGGTTGAGGAACACTGCTGCAACACATATAAAACAAGCAGGTCCCTTATCAGCTATTTGTGAATTATATAATTGTATTAGACTGACAGTTCTGCAAGGAGCACGGGATGGAAACCACCGTAAGTAGCTACAGTTTGTTACTGAACACCTATATCTCATATACAGAGGTTAATTACAGAAGAAGGGGGACAATGGAGTGGAGAATTCGTGGTCTATTTATACGCACTTGATGTAATGAGGAAACCTGAGAGAACCTCATAGAGAATATCTGTCCTCGATGTGCACATTAACACACATTGTGACTAGTACACGCATCTGCATTCAAAAGGACTTTCGTCCGAATTGTGATGGGTGGGTGTTCTTACTTCCGGCGACTACGAAATGTACACTTAGTTTTTCAATATAACTTTTTTTTGAAAGAGTTTTCGCTCCGATAAATATTTAGCGGGTTAAGTTCTAGAAGTGAGCAGAACGAACGTGAGTCTTCCTGTTAAGTGACCACCATTGCTGTCCGACTTTAACCAAAACTGGAATGGTTTGATATATTTTAGCAAAACTAGTCAATATGAATTTAAAAAAATCCTTTCAGTTGTTCTCGAGTTGTTGCATGCAGACAAACAGACATGGGAAAGTTACAAGGTTATTGCTGCAACTTCCAGCTGGGAACATGCCAAAAAGTGGATTGACTTTCGCGTACCGCTGTAACTGCTTTATTTCCAGATGTTGCTAATAGAGTATTGTCCCCAGGTTTTCATTTTGGGGCGGAGGAATTAAAACTTGTAAGATTTGAGGCTTTCACGGCGGTGAGTATGAAGAAAGCAGTCTTCTGGGATTTGGTACCACATATACACGGTGCCAAATCCCAGAAGACTACTTTCTTCAATTAAAACTTGATTTACAAGAATTTCATTTTGTTACATAAAAACACATGTTAAACACAGAGCACTAAGTGCAGATTTTCGATTGAGTGCTGCTGGTGGCCAAAGTAAAGGGGGGCAAGGATTACTAAACATTTACTAGCTACATCTATATTTCGGATATTAGAGTTACTTGAAGTAAGTTCACCAAAATTATTCTAATTATTCGCGAAAGATATCGCGTCAGCCAAGATCCTCGCTCATTTGAACCAATCTCAACACAGGCCATATGCTATGTTTACCGTTTTGGAGGGAAACCTAGACGGAATATCATACAAGACTTCAGCAGCAATAAGGTTAATTACTATCCATCCTACAAAATCCCTCTTGTACTCAACAGAGCGAGGAATAAGTTTGCAATTCTTTCCATTTATATTGCAGAGGAAAGTATTTCGTTTTTGGAAAATAAATTTTGCGAACTGATTTAATAACTATCACTTCATTCACGTCTCTCAAGATATATTATCTCAGGAATTCTTGTGAATGCGTACAGATATCTCATATACATTAATACAAAATCCCGTTATTGATATTACTTGTACCATTTCAAACTTAGAGCTCAGAGTAATAAAAAATTGTCTCGCCTTCTCTACTTCTGTTATAATACTGGGGATATTATTTTTTAAGATGGCACTCCTTAAAAATTCACAAAAAGACAATGATTTATATTTTACCTTAGAAAACTTTGCATATATAACAAAGGATGTTCTACTGTATGAAAGGATCTATTTCAGATCAGTAGTTGTGGAGAAATTGACACATCGTATTGTTAAACATCAGAATATTTATTGAAAGAAAGGTGGCAGTTACAAGAGTGTAAGTCTGGCAGCACTGCACCACGCTTGTTAAATGTAGCATATGGAATACCATTTCAGTGCTTATAATTGTAATATAGTAAAGTAAATGGTGGCCGGTCACGGTAGCCGAGCGGTCTAAGGCGTGCACTGTCTTCGCTCGCTCGGAAGCCGGAATCGTGGATTCGAATCCCACTCAGGGCATGGATGTTTGTGTGCGTTTTTCTGGGTTTGTGTACAGGTGGAGGCCTTGCGACGAGCTGATCACTCGCCCAAGGAGTCCTACCGTATGTGTAAGATCTAGTAAACCGAAGTGAAACGGAGAGTTTCATGGAGGTAGGCCTAGGCCCAAATTGGGGCTGTAGCGCCACAGGGAAAAAAAAAGTAAAAGGTAAAGTTGATCCTGCACTTAATTAATTAAGCACTACTCCATGAAGGTGTATGAGGTAGTGGGTGTATTGATTCACGTATTTTCTTGACCTCGGCACTAGTTGGAGATGAGTGGTCAGCTTCATGCCCATGCCGCTTAACCCCGGAGAAAGAGCCCCCTTATCCGTTAGATATGGGACTGGCTGGGCCCCAGAGCCGGTCTGAACAAAGTGGAGAAGAGAAAATTCTTTCCTCCACCGGTACTCGAACTCCGACCCCTCGGTCGTCCAGCCAGTAGCCAGTCGCCATACCGACTACGCTATCCCGGTTCACAAGTGTAATGTAGTAGTGAGTCTTAAACTTCTATTATTTTGTATTAATATCATCAAAGTCAACATTGAGATTTTCAACGTATTATACTTCCTGATTTTACTGTGCATTACACCCCGACAACACTGTGTAAATGAGCTAACTACGAATATGAAGAAGGCAGAAATGCCCTGCCGAATTCCTGGTAAAGCTTGTAGAATTTCAGTTGTGTCTACCGTTGGGTCGAATTGCACTCGAAAGCAAAGCATGTGTCATTCTGCAGTGGAAGAAATAACGCAACAATTATAACGTTCTATATATATATATATACCGCGTAGCTTCCAGCCTTACCCTCGTGTATAAAATGGACCAAAGTCAAAATCCAGCACACACAGAACGCCACACGCACTAACAATGTAATAACTTTTAAGTCACCCAAACCCCATTTTTTTTCTGGCCAGTTGTGTTGTACATAATTGGTTCAGATAGCGAGAATATGGGTAATGAGATCTAAAAGTTTGTGATGATGGTAAATTGTTACAATTATTACTTTGCTGGACATTATCCATCATCTTGTCCATTCTAAAAAACAGTCTACTTTCTATTAAAAACACAACGTTTCGAGAACTGGAATCTGTCCCCGTCTTCAGGTAAAACCTACTCAGTTGGGTCCAATAGACAGAGCTAGCCCCTATCTCAGGAGATAGCAAAGTAATAATTGTGAGAATATTGGTGACTACGCTACATATTTCCCGAATAAATGGTGATTTGCATGTATTTAGTTTAAGTAACTCCACTACCCAAAGCTTAGATGTCTCTACGGCATGTTTCTCTGTTCCCTACCCTAGTTGGACCAGGCTGCAAACAAACTGTTCTATCTTTTACGTGATAACTGTGTCTACATATTTCCATGGAGTCATTATTACTCCAACAGGTAGCTCTGACTGTTGAGAAATGGTAGGGAAATTTTCTTTAGTTGATGGCATGCACCAAAGCATGCCAAGTTTCAAAGCCAGATGATTTTAAGAGAGGTATCTCGTCTGTGAAGCGAAAAGAGCAATTGATTGAATGGCAATAATTTTATTCTACACCCCGATGACTATAGTACATTAAACTAAACAGTTATTTGCGTGTCAAACCATATCGGTCAGGGGATAATTTTCTTATAAGCAAATATAATATACATATATTTCTTTCCAGAGACACTAGCCAGTCTCATAATCTTGACATTTACTGAACGGATTTAGTGTTTTGTCGAGGAAACATTTGCAGAAACGCAGAGAAAAATAAGGCCGTCTGAGTTGCAAATGCTTGCTTGTACGAAAGTGGATATGGAAAAATTCAAGCCTGACCAGCTTCGTCGGAGGAAGCGATTTGTCAACTGGAGATAACTGGAGTTCTCTAGTTAAAACCTGGAAGAGCGAATCGATCCATCGAAGAACGCTGGGTACGGCGATGATGATCATGGTTTACTCTCATTCTGGTATGGTACAACTTTTTTATTGAATGCTGGCACAGCTTTTTGTTTAGTCCTTTAAAAATTTAAGTTCAGACAAATAATATTAAAATAATTCAGTTCCTATCTGTGAAGAAACACATGTTTCCATTTCAAAGACCAGTCGGTTAATGCTCTTTAAGGAAAGTAACCGTTGTTTATTTCGAGTATTGTATGAAACATAGACCGCCTCTGTGGTCTAGTGGTCAGCGTTCCTGGCTACAGATCCGGAGGTTTGGGTTCGATTCCTGGCGCTACCAGATTTTCTCTGAGAGCTAGTTTTTCTGGAACGGGGTCCACTCAATCTCGTGGTGATAATTGAGGAATTATTTCGAGAAAATAGCGTCTCCGGTCTAGAAAACCGACATTAACGGCCGTTGACGTTAACGGATTCGTTGCACTGACCATGCGACACCCTCTATCAGCAAAAGTTGGCACTAAACTTCGCCGACAAGCGGCGGATACTCGGTCGGTGCAGTTCGCTTGCGGACTAAAATCACGGCGTTACTGTGCGTGTATGAAACATATAAACGCACTGTGCGTAAAATGCAAACTTTTTTAATTTTTAAGGGAGTGGAAAATATGTATATGATTATGCTTTAAAGTATTAAAATGAACAGGAACAGCCCGGTCTGTAAAACAGCTGATTACGCCTGAACTGTCGGGGATCGATTCTCGGTAGGAGCCAAAACTTCTCTTCACTACGACGCCCAAATATGCTGAGAGATATGCTCATTTAGGTAGGACAGAAATTACATAAACCACGAAAGAAACCTGAAAACATGCATGAAAGAGATATTAATTATTTGAATAATATTAATGCAAACATGTTGCGTCAATGCTAGTGCTTCATACACCGGAGGAATATAATCCTTTCCTTCTGTTTGACGACCAGAGGATTGTCACTCACAACTGTTTACAACTTGTTCTCTTAGAGAACAGAAGAAGTAAACAAACACATTTTCCCATAAAACTATATTGTCTGATACAATAGAAGACGTGAGGCCAGCAGACATTTCAGAAATAAGAAACGAGAAATCTGAAAGAAAAAATTAATGAGCTTGCGATGAACAGTAAGAACACTAATATTAGACGTCTGTATAGAGGAATAAATGAGCTTAAGAGGGGTTACCAGCCTAGAAGTAAGGAACAATGATAATGGTGAAATTCTTGCGGATTCACACAATATTTTCAATAGGTGGAAGAACCATTTCTCTCAGTTGTTGAATGCAGTGATGTTAGGAAGATATAAATACATACAGTTGAGTCGTTAGTACCAGATCCTAGCCATTTTGAGGTTTAAATTGCTATTGCAAAATTGAAAAGATATTAATTGCCAGGTAGTGTTCAAATTCCGGCAGAACTGAATGAAGCAGGAGATGAAAAATTATGGTCTGAAGTCTATAAGCTCATTAATTCTCTTTAGAATGTAGAATAATTGTCTGGTCAGTGGAAGGAGTCTATTAGTGTACCAGTTCACAAAAAGGGCGATGAAACTGACTGCAAAATTATCGAGGCCTATCACTGTTAACAGCTTCATACAAAATTTTATTCAATATTCTTCTCTCAAGTTTAATGCCATACACAGATGAAATTACTGGGGATCATGAGTGTGGGTTTCGGTGTAACACATCAACTACTGATCAGACCTTTTGCATTCGTCAGATATTGGAGAAAATATGGGAGTGCAGTCAACAATTCATAGACTGCAAGAGAACTTATGATTCAGTCAGGAGGGAAGTATTTTACTGTATTATGATAGAGTTTATGGTACCCATAAAACTAATATTAGAGTCAATTTTACCGACCACACAACGTATTTTTATTATTATTACACTACATGTTTCGACCCCAAGAGGTCATCCTCAGGTGTACGAACACAGCTGTACAATTACACGCAATGACATTCGTCTTTTCACTTATTCGATCCTGTATCCTGTTCAGGCCCACGCTCAATAATACATCAAGCTCCTCCCACAAAACACAAGTCAAAATATTATTCCAAATGTAAAAATTTAAAATTTAAAATTTGCGAATCGAAGTTCAATTCAGATCATTAGTTATGCTTTCACTTTCACTTGTTATTCAGTCACTTCCTACTTACGCTCATCACTGCGTCAAGTTCACTTTAACTAGTTTAATTATATTATTGGTTAAAAAGTTCATGAATTAAAGTTCAATTTTATCATATTGATTGCACTTTTCACTTTTTGGAGGTCTCGCTGTTTTTCCGCGTCCTCTGATGTTGCTGGATCTGTTACGGTCCTTGTCATGATGGCTAGGAGCTTGATGTATTATTGAGCGTGGGCCTGAATAGGATACAGGATCGAATAAGTGAAACGAATGTCATTGCATGTAATTGTACAGCTGTGTTCGTACACCTGAGCATGACCTCTTGAGGTCGAAACATGTAGTGTAATAATAATGAAAATACGTTGTGTGGTCGGTAAAATTGACTCTAATATTAATTAAATACACAACAGGATGCAAGAAAGAATTAAACCCATAAAACTAGTTAGGCTGATTAAAATGTGTTTAAACGAAACGTGTAGTCACGTCCGTATAGGTAACATTTGTCTCTTACGTTTTCTATCCAAAATGGTCTAAAACAAGGAGATGCTTTATCGCCACATTTTCAACTTTGCCTTAGAATATGCCATTAGGAAGGTCTAGGAATCCAGGTGGGACTGAAATTAAATGGGACACATCAGCTTCTGGCCTACGCTTATATGAATCTACTGGATGATAACGTGTCATAAAAAACACAGATATTTTAATTGACGCTAGTAAGGAGGTTCGTCCAGAAGCAAACACAGATAAAACTAAGTATATGTTTTTGTCTCATCACCAGAATGCAGGGCAACATCATGACATAAAGATAACTAACAGTTCAAATATTGGGAACGACAGTAAGAAGTCAAAACCTGATTCAGGGGGAAACTAAGAGATGTTTGAATTCGGGTAATGCTTGCCACCGTTCATTCCAGAATCTTTTGTCTTCTCCTCTGCTGTATAAAAACATAAAAATTAGAATATACAGAACTTTATTTTTGCCTGTGATTCTGTATGAGTGTGAAACTTAGTCTTTGACATTAAGGGAGAATCATAGACTGAGGATGTTTGAGAGTAGGGTGCAGAGGAGAATATTTGGATCGAAGAGAAATGAAATGATGGGAGTTTGGAGAAAATTACATTATGAGGGGCTTCGTAACTTGTACTCTTAACCAAGTAAAATTACAATAGTTGATTAAGTCAAGGAGGATTAGATGGGAAGTACATGTAGCACGTAATTGGGGATAACAGGGATACATATATGATATTGGTGGGAAAGTCAGAAGGAAAGAGACCACTTGGAAGAGCAAGACTAGGTTGTTGGGTAATAGTAAAATAGTTCTTGGAGAAATAGTAGGAGCTTGTATGGACTGGAACGATCAGGCTCAGGCTAGGGACCAGTGGAGGGCTCTTGTGAGCATGATTAGACCCTGGTTCCTTATAATATTAGGAAATTCTTTAGTAACTGCACAATTGGCGGCTTCTCCAGAAGGGCTGAGCTCCATGAAGTTACTTTACTTGCACAAAATATGCTCAAGCTGGGAATGATTATCTCAAGGACACCTAATCAGTGAGTTTCGATGGAACTGAATATGAGAGATTTCACACTAAGATTTTATTGTTTCATTTACATTGATCAACTATTAGTCTTAACAAGATTTTACATGAAACCCAAATAGAATACTGTCACACTTATAAACAAAAATTGGAGAAACACTCTTTTGCGATGTCATTAAGAATACCTCATCCCTTTACATCTCCCTGCTGTGTACGTATATAAAATATGTACAAAACTGAGGTGACATGAAGTACCTGGAAATACTCTAGTTGGAAATTGAAAATGCTTTTCCTGCAGCATTCTCAGAGGACATTATTGTAATACGACTTCTATAAACCAGCCTAGATACGTGAAAATACTGTAAATTTGTAAGACGTGATATTCTTATGTTATGAACAGCTGTAGCTTTGAAGAAAGTCGTCTTCTGGGATCTGGCGCCGTGTATTCTTGGTTTTAACCGACGTTTCGGGGGAACATATCGCCTCCATCTTCAGGGCAGTTGAATTGCGTTGCTAATACAGAGAGCAACGCAATTCAACTGACCTGAAGATGGAGGCGATATGTTCCTCCGAAACGTCTGTTACAACGAAGAATACACTGTGCCAGGTCCCCGAAGACGACTTTCTTCATAGTCATCGCCGTGAAAATCTCAAAACTTACATAACTGTAGCTTTATTCAATTTTTATATTTTCAGGTTAATCCTTAACATAATACTCCCAGAAATTACTTGGACCCTTACATAACGAGGGGCCTAAAATCTATTACAATAAATGAAAGTCACACGGCAAGAAATATATTAATATAGGCCTGACACAAGTTTCATCACAATTTGTCAAAGATTCGTAAAGTAAACCTTACAACAACTTTATATCTTAAGAAATGTTTCCTTAAAATAAATCAAATTAAAATTGGCCAGAAACAATTAAATACTAGTGTAAGTCTGCCGTATGGGATTTGATAGAAATTCGTCACACAAATAGGTTCTCCGATTTTAGGAAGACAGAGCTTGTTTCGGTTCACTCATAGAATGCAGCTCATCATAAATACTGTTGGCACATGGCAAGTCTATACACTGTATATATGTATATATATATATATATATACACGCATGTATCATACGGTTCGTTTGGGTCAGATTGGGAACCACTGACGGGCCGTTTTGAACAGTTAGTGAGACTTCGGTTTGCATAAAACACGGCTAATTTCTTGACTAACTGAACGGCTATAGCCTCTCAAAAGGCCGCCTTCTTCATGGATATAGTTGCTATAGATCTATGTACTGTCTACTCTCAAAATTCCCCCAAAATCTTAGTTCTCACTTTCCGAATTACGGGGTATAAAATCCTAGAAGACTGTAATCCAAATTTATGATGCGATGCAGACAAAAGACTTCCGACTCAGTTTTGCAGATAAATGACCACCAGTTTTACTGTGGACAGTTACAGCGTAGTGTTCTCACTGTGTGTCTTTCGGGCAGCTCGGAGTGCGAATGGCCGGCGCCGAAATATTTAGTCAATACGTCACAAACACATTCCAAATTACCGTTCAATTTCCTCTGCACTGTAACGCTGTGTAGATGGGAGACATTCCTACTATTACCTGCACCTTCAGGGTCGAAATCTAAGCCAAGCAAGAAACCAGCAGAATCGGGCCGTAAACTTACAGTCTGTTTCTACTGGTTTCTTGTCTTGCTTAAGCTTTCTTGAACAAGGTTTTGATAATATAGACCGACGAGTACAGAGTCAGTATATTGTCATACTCACTCTAGTGTATAAATTAGTTCTTTGATGATGAATTAATCTACTATTACTTGTTTTGAAAGGAGGGGGACGCTTATCCTCTATTGGGAGACGAAAACGTCAAGAGACGTATATTATATTTTCATCCAAGAGCTCTTGCTACGTTACATAAAAACTATTCAGATACAGATACAGCGCATCTGTTTATTCTTACAGGATTTGTGGACTTTGTCCATCGTCTTAGTTCCTGAACAGTATAATGTTTCCGAAACTGGACGATGGGTAAAGTCCAGAAATCCAGTTATAATAAATGTAATCATCATAACACTTCAGAATTAATAGAGTGTATGACTGATGTTCACAGTCATAACGCGCCTCCCTTTCGTCTACACATAGTGATCACACTATGTCGTAAACCAATAAATTCGTAATTTAATGGACATATTTTCCGTCTAATACAGACCTAAACTTTCGGTAATAATTTACAAATATAGCCTCAGACGAAGAGTATACTATTTTCTAGAATGAAACCTTGTTGCAACTTGCTTCACTAACGCTTCGATCACGAAAATGGACGTACTACATTCCTACGAAAAGGCTGGTAAACATCTACAAGACTGCACCCTAGAGGGCAGTTTCCTCATAGTAACCGTTGTGAGAACCTCAGCCTCAGCCTCAGACTCAGCCAGATTTGAGCCGCTGCCTCATCTACTCGTGGGCCGTCTGAAGCTTCACGAAACAGAAGATCAGATAAGGCAAGGAGTCTAGCATCACAGAATGTTACTTTTAAATTCATTCTAAATTGGAATAACATGAAACAGAACCCAGCACAGGCTTTCGAAGCATAAGAAAAGAAAGAATCATTAGCCCACATGTGTAATCGACAGACATCGCGGAAGCACGTCAGTGACTGAAAAGAAAAGAAACGGAAGCCCTTGACGCACAGAGGTCAAAGTTCTGCAGTTCACTGTAAACAAGCGCCGTTTATGGATTGGGCTGTGTCCAGTCTGATCCCTTGCCTTAACAAGGATTTGCATAGCAGTTTTGTCTAGTGCTAACGCCCCAGGCTTCTGTTCAGTAGATGCTGGGTTAAAATCTCGGTCGGGATAGAGGTTATTCTGACTGAGGTTTCTCATGGTTTTCCTCAGTATCCAAGTACTGCAATAGTACCTCCATTAGCACGTAACCGTTTCTTTCCAAATCCTTTCAAATTCGTCATTCGACTTCATATATTCTATCTACTGCCAGGGTCTTAAAATAACCAACCAAAGTCAATAATCTGCTCAAACTCTACACTTCTACAAGCGAAGACTACAGGGTTAAGAAGAATGAATTTAGCAAAGAATGTCATATACATATAACTAGACGTTTTTAATGTCTGTTCGACCATCTTCTTTAATTTTAAACTATTTTATATACTAGCCTAAATTCCGTAGAAATTTCACTGGGAAATTCTTAAAGATAAATTTCATCAGAAATATTTCACCTAAATAACTTGAAGGGTACTGATGAAAGACAACTGCATTTATGCGAATTGATAGCATAACAATATGCAGCAAACCGTGCTGCTGTCTGATGGAAATAGGTTCGGCAAAGATTGTCTATAAATTCAGACTTCTTAAAAAGTACCTACTATCTCACTTTATTCAACATACAAAGAGCAACATGACGACCATTCTCTACTCCATCACTGAACAATATAAATATATTCCCTTCAGTGACAACTTGATCAAGTATAATAGTTGGTGACTGAGTGACATGGCAGACACATAGAAAAGAAAGAGACGTCAGACACGGTATACATTTCACTAATACACTAATACACTAACACCACACACTACGTATATTTTTCCCTACGCCCATTTTATAACCTTTCATTTTTTTCTACATATTACTCTGATTGATCTCAAACGCAACAAATGGGGGAACATTTACACAAAATCAATTCCACCTCTAACTTCAGTATCCATATACGAGCCCTCCATTGGTCCAGCATTTTCGCTGACTAGGCCCAGTGTCAGTAGCGGAATTATTTTTCCGGCAAAAGTCGAGACTACAACCTTAACTGAATTAGGCCTACTTCTCACTGCTGCCTAGAGGTCCTACTCGTGACTACCAACACAAATGTGCTCTACCTAGAGACGAAATAAGGACCGAGTGGCAAGGGTTCGGCCTATCTGCGTGTGTGTGTATGTGTGTGCAAAAGAGAGACGTATCACGCCGACGTCTTGGTACGTGGGTTTCCTGCTTGGATATTATCCACGACGTGAGCAGTGCTCACCAGTATAACTTTTATTAAGAGAATAGTGTTAATTCAATTGGGTCAAGTTTTGTGCACCGTTGATGGACAGAGGAAATTTAAATTGGATGTTCGAAAGGTAGGCGGAAAGGGAGAGGTATGGCAATAGTGAAAGCGACTTTATTTCGAGTCGAGGAACCGTATCAATTTCAAGAGCTGTAAGAAGCAATAACTGCAAACAAGCGTAGCAGAAAGTTCATTTGATAATTAATGGTGAATTATATAAGTTGGAAAGATACTTTGGTAAGTTCCACTGCAAGCGTTTAATACTGACGAGTAGCAAGACGTTCCTGAAAGAACTATTCGCCTACTTTTCTTTCGTTTTAATTTGAGTTAAACATAAATAAAAGTTCAGTACATATGCCTAAAGGAGCCAGCAAAACAATAGAATTTGAGGGTCTGTAGTGCTGGTGTTACTGATGCGAGTGACTTAGAAAGCACACTATTGAGATGGCCTAAATTGGCACAATATACATATAAAATATCTCGATTATCAATCCAGGCATTCGAGTAATATTAAGGATATTACGTCAAAAATTTGAAGGTCTATAATGTTGGTATTACTGATCAGAGGTATTCACGATGTGCGCCATTCAGATGACCTCAATGACATGATATATATATATATATATTATATGATATATATATATATATATATATATATCATTTTTCATTAAAATTGGCACAGGTGCGTTCAATCAATATTAAAATTTTGCCTCATAAATTTGAGGGATTTAATGTTGGTATTACTGAAGGAAGGGATTTATGAATTAGGCCAGTGAAATGGACTTAGCTGCCTTGATATACATACCAAGTTTTATGAAGTTTAGTTCAGCTATTTAGTAGTTAATAAAATGGATAAACATACATACATTCATACATACAAACGTACACACACAGACAGCAAGATGATCTCACAAGACTAGTCTCATTTTTACAAAATAAGGAAAGTAACCTAAAATCGTTGAAGAGGTCTCCATGAGAAGCATAAAATAGCAGCATTGAACTTGGAAACGCCTCAGAATTTACAGAGGAAAATCGAGAAGATCTGTGCGTAGGTGGCTGGCTGCAAAACCTCCTAATACGGCACGCAGTCCTACAAAAAAGGAATAAATAATCCTCTTAACATTTCCCTAAAATATGCTGTTGCATGATTGACAAATAAGATCATAACATGGAAGCGTATTTCATGGATATAACAACAGTTTAGTTATGAAAATCATGAGATAAAAACAAGATGACATTAATCAGAATTAATTCTGAAATGGTCATTCATGGAGATACCGATCGGGCTCAACGTAACTTAACTAAGCTTTTAGACATACTTCGGTTGTTTTTCATCAATTTAATAAAAGATATTCCATTTAGATTACAAATACCCAGATGTTCGTCCACTGTCACTTGTCCAAATATAAGCTGATAACTAAGGAACAAAGATCCACTCTTCCGTACCATCGTTAGGCGTCTGAGAGGGGCTACCGTAAAATTTTACGCGCCTGAGACGAGCTGGAG
Source organism: Cryptotermes secundus (assembly GCF_002891405.2). Classification (NCBI taxonomy): domain Eukaryota; kingdom Metazoa; phylum Arthropoda; class Insecta; order Blattodea; family Kalotermitidae; genus Cryptotermes; species Cryptotermes secundus. The sequence goes on from NW_019730108.1 coordinate 3,412,702, forward strand.
GAAATGTTTTTAATTCTTTTTATATTTCTTTACCGACGGAAACTATTCTCCTCTTTGTCTTTACGTCGGATCGGCTGCTCCAAACGTCTATCATATATTCGCATGACCATGCATCTGCTTAATTCCATATTAGTGTCACATGTATGAATGGCTAAAGACGAGGTTTGGATTGATAATTGAATTTACTGAAATCTTACAGAACATGCCTACAAATAACCATAGCGTTATCACTAATTCACACAGTCTACAATTCATTGCAGCACGCACTAAGGCTTCTCAATCTGCTGCGTCTTCACCGGTCTTTGTTCGGTAACCGCTTCCTTAGCTTCCGTGTTCACGCCCTTACTGTCCGGCGACTACCTTCCAGCTAACTAAATTCTAGACTTGCCCTGCTTATAACACCTCGGCACAGACCGCATAGAAAACACTACTTCCAACAGTTCTTCTAGTGCTGCGTCACGCATCTGCCGCACGGACTGCATAGAGAATACCTCTTGTCCGTTAATCCATTGGTGCGTGTTAGGAATATGTTGCCTGGCAATGGACATTTTTACAGAGTCATTATTCAGCAACGGTTCTATATGCTGCAATAGTATTACAGGCCGTATGCAGTACTTGTGTGGCAGTCGTGATTCTTGGATATTTATTGTTGAAATATTTCAGGCTTTAACAGGGCTCGAACCTATAGAAGTAACGCCCCCAACTGGCGCAGCGTTGGCTAAGCCAAATTTAATGAAGCTTTGTACAGTGTTAATGATATTACCTCTTGAATTTTAATTTGTGATAGTGTACAACGGGAACAGTTTTTTATGCATATCTTCAGCACAGACTTCATTTATGATTTAAATGGTAAACTCTTATTTACTGTGACTCACGGTTTTATGCGGTAAGTAGCGGTTGCAGAGTTCTAGTTCGGGAGGCCGCCTGCAATGATGGTCCGAGGTTTTGTGCACATGATATTCAAGCAAACATCGAAAAAGAGCCCTTTCGGGACATAACATTTCTTAGCAGATTCTGCCAGACTTTTCTACTCCTTTGTGAATTAGACCAATCAGTTTTTCACTTCTTTTGATTTCGCAGTAACTTTATTACAGAGCATGGTGGCCAGTCTTGCGTCAGAACTCAAACCTGGAGGACCAGGTCTCTGTATTTATCTCCCCCAGTGACAAGGCGGGCCATGCACAGGGTCCCCTTTTCGTCGCCTTCTATGACTCGTAGAGCTACGGTTGAAATAGTTTAAGCCCCCTCCGCAAGGTAAAGTCTTGCACTATGACGCATTAAATTGGATATACTACGTACCGAATCAGAACTCATGGTCCTATATGATTATTATCCTCTATGAAGATCGGGCCTTCTGTTAGAACTGGCCCATCCAGATATGTTCATAGTAATGTTGATGATATTAATTTAATTTTTTTCTTGGATTGATTATATATTTAGGTCCTGCCTGATATTTTCTCCCCCCCCCCTTTCAGACAACCCGCTACAGGTCTCAAAAACCTCACTTCAGCAGCTTCAGCGTTTCTCAGCTGTTTTCTTATTATTATGGTACAGCATTCGCTGCCATAAAGAAGTGATGCACGTCAAATATTTTGTGAAATATTAGTACTCTTTCCTATGGGAGATCCTGTATACTTTCAGTAATTTATCTCATACTACTTTTGGTTTCAAACTCTGGACCGAGATCCACGTATCATCGGCATAGGTTTACAAATTGGCATTCAGTCTGTAATCACTGGAATGTAGACGTACATATTGTGACTTGTAGACCCATTGCCAGGAAGCGAGTTGGTAAACGTGTTCCCATGGAGGTGAACTCTGGAAGCCAGCAAGTCGCTGAGTGGTGAACATGTTCTCATGGAGAGAGATTCTTGGAAACCAGCCCGTCGCTATGTGATAGACGGGAGTTTCTTTGGATACAAAACAGAATTGAGTTCAGATCAGTAGAAGACAGAAGCCAGGAGAAGACAGACTAGAAGAGAAGTCAGTCGTATTTCAGATCAGAATAGAATAGTGATCAGATCAGGAAAGAGAGAGACCAGAAAGGAGCGAGTCCTAGGCAGCCATTTATTGTGATTTATTGTGATTACGAGTGATTGTGAAGGAGTGAGCAATAAATCCAATGATCCAATCCAAACCTCGTTATAATTAGTCACGCACCGTAAATACATGTACGTGACAATATTAAAAAAAGATAGCACTTATATACTCAATTCTGAGGCTACCGCGTTGATTTTTCTGATATTAGATGCGGCATTCCTGACTACACTAAAGCAATTTCTATCCTCGATGTAGCTGTAATTAACTTTGTCACTGAAAGCGGGAAATTATTGTCTGTGATTTATGCTTCTTACTAAGGACTAAAACAGAACACTCGGAAGATATTATGACATTTACTCCATAGGCCTACTCTTTTCAAAATGTACGCTAGCCAAAGCTGTCAAAGCGGTGATTAAACACTGTATTAGAGTCTAGAAAACCGAGATTAACGGCCGTGGGGATTCGACGCGACACCCTCTATCCGCTAAAGGTGGCACTAACTTCGCCGACAAGAGGCGATCGCTCGGTCGGTAGAGCTCGTTTGCGGACTATAGACCACGGAGTTTGTTTTTGTTTGTTTGTTCATTAGAATTTTTGGATGGAATTCCAATTCTCATTAGAAATTATTTTGAAACCGCATGAATGAACTTCACTTTTTAAATTGTGGTACTTTACCTTCTTTACAGTTTTAATCCTTATTTTCGAATACTGACTGGGAAACAACCATATCTCGGGCGAAGGGGCGAAGACTGTGTGGATATTTCTGCTTGTTTATATTAATGCCCTGATAACATTTTAAACTTCCATCTCCCAGTGTAGAAAATTACGACTCAGTTGAAAATTTAGAATATACCAGATGTGAGTCATTAGGGAATTCTGTGTTAAAACGAACTAATCTTCCATAATTATTTTAACTACAATTATATTGTGCGTCATTTTGCGAGAAGTGCAAATCGCGGGGACGGCATGTCTGCGTTAGCCTGTTCCGTCTGACAAAACACTTTTTGAATTTCAATGAAATTTTATTCACACCAAGATTTATTATTCGAATTCAGCTTGGGCCCATTTCAGTCTACTATAACTGCTGAATGCATGTTACGTTTGTCAAGACGGAGCCCACGAAGTTTCCAGACTGAATGCACGTGCAAGCAATGAATAAACGGATGTTTGGATGAATGATTTTTCCTAGCGTATGCACGTGGTTAGACAAAAGTAAGAAACACTGAAGTATACGAAAGCTGAAGGTTTAGTACTAAACAGGTTACAGATCTTGAAAGAGCTTGGCAGACCGTGTAGACAGAATGAATAAAAAGAGCTCGCGAAATATAGCACCGGTTTAAAGTCTGCAGAATTAATAGGAAGATAAGACATGATTTAGAGAATTTCGAGGTCGGTGTAGGCATGAATAAGAATATTCGTTTATTAACAGCATTGACATATAATTTAAAGAGTTTGAAAGTATCCTCAGAATTAGATATCTAAACAGATCATACCGTTAGGTCCTGTGAAAGAGGCTTTGCATGGTAGCGGCAGCCTATACGTGGTTGCTAGTCTGGATCATCGTCTATGTCTTGTAGGAAAAGCAACATGAGTATTCAAATTCGGTGAACTAGGTCTCTAGACCAGACCGCTTGTGGGAAGGAGTGCTGTGACCCTACACAGGATTCACCAATACAGATTACCACACACTCAAGTTACTCTTTACAGTGTCAAAAAATGCAAATATTTTCTAAGTTTTGCTGTACGTGTTCTTAGATTTAACGACAATTTTTACAATTAATCTCAGATATCTTCTTTTGTCAGTTTTCATGATCCTCTGGGTTATGATACCCCGTAGTCCTGGAGGTGAATACCATCATCTTAGAGAAATTGAAATCTCACAATGTAATCTCGGTAGTGGATAACAACGTTTCAATGGAACATGTTACCCCCATCTTTAGGACCAAAAACTCAGAACGCAATCTCAACACTCACCGCCCGTGAAAATATAAAAACTTATACGGCCTATTTGTTTCTTTTCTACTTTGTTTCTTTACTTATTTCGTGTTTTCTCTCTTTTTATATCACTGTATATCATACTATCTTTCCATTTTCTTTCATATTAACAGAAATGATCAGGTCAATAGTTCATTTGCTCACCTTGAATGCACTTGATAACGCTGGGTGTTGCACAACTCGGTAGCAGACTGTTTACAAACAGCAGAGCTACGACGCTGCATTCGGACAGAAAACGTTTTCCTTGCATTTCATTAAATACGCACGTGAGGTAAAACACACCCAGTTTCATGACATGGTAAGATATCCTAATTTTTCTACAAAGTTTGAGTATGCTCCTCTGTTAGTTTTGAGCAGTTCCATACAGATGGCTCCGTTCTGGATTATGTGTGGAGAACTGAACTGATTGTGGAACTCACAATTTTGTGCTGATAAGGTAATTCGGTAGACTTAGCCTAAATAGAAGATTCAGATCTTAGTACGATCTATATGTTGTGCTTCATTCTGAACCGTTGATGTACCATCGTGGTTACACTGCACCGATACGAACAAAAGTTAAATTCGTCCAGCAGCTCTGAATATCCCTGTACCAGGCTATGTTAAAATTTGTTCAATATCTTCTGATTTTAAACATATAAACGGATGAACAAACCTTCCATTATGAGTTTATTTTATAAATTTTGTGCCCACAAGGCACGAAAATGAAACTTCCTTCCCCTCGTTTTGACTGTGCCTTGACTTCCGGATTGTGACATTGTTGTACCTTGAAGACAAAAACAGTACATTCCTCTGCAGCTTAGGCACCCGTGTAATGCACTACATCATAACTCATGAGCCGGGACTTCACAACATGAATATTCATAATATCGAGGTGCAAGAGCCGAGAAGGCCCACCCCTTATACATTCATCGCCTTGAAAATGTAATGTGTTTATATTCCCTACTCCACAAAGACCCTGATTATAATTGAAATAGGGTTCTGCTATTTTTCTGCTTCGGCGCACCTGTTGCATGCCTCAGGGAAAGTAACAGATGAGTACAGAACCTTGACGGATATAGTATAATTGGCAGGGAAAAGTCCAAGTACTTAGAAAACAACTTCCCTTAACGTCGCTCTTTCCACATATCCGAAATGGGCTGTCCTGAGATTGAAGTCTGACATTCGTTGCGAGAGCCCGGTGGTAATTGTCACATAAAGGAATTTAGGCTACTGTCAATGGGACAGGGGCAAACAGAGGTGCGAGCCAATATTAAAAACGTCTTATTCCACGATAATGTAGTTAGAAATAAACAAAAGTTCTGATGGAGGGACCAATATCCGTGTTAATGGCCCAGTTATTTCGGAATTTTACGCTGGGACGTGAATACGACGGTGCGAGTCTGCTCGGCCGAGCCCGAAACGAGAGCCTCAAGGGAGGCTCTATATATACAAGTAGTTTCAAATTTGTAGCTTATTTCCCAGTTCCATTTAGTGCCCAGCGATATCGTAATACATGTGCCCATGTATCTTCCCTCTCTCTTGCTGTAATTACATCATGTACTTAATGATATCGATTTAACATTTCTGTATTAGTAAGTAATTCCAACTTTTGTGAAATTAAATAAAAAATCAAGACTTTGGTATGTAAGTTTTCAATGTAACAGGCATGGACATTTCTGGGGTGTTTAGAACATGCTTTGACTTTAACGAGGTGGTTCGAATGGGACCCAAAATCTTAAGCCGCAGCCGGAGCCCCAAACTTCCCTATTATAGTTAATTTATATGTATAATGAATATGAAAACAAGGTTCCCCGTGGATCACGTTCTAAAGACGTATAGAAGCGTGGAGGTAAATGTTTACTAATTTTAGAGGTCGACAGAAAATAAGTGGTCGACATGATGGGTTCCCGTTGATTTGCTATTTGACGAAGGTTTGAGAGTGACCATATGCTGGGCTGAACACAGTAGTGTCAAAGTAAAGAATCCTTTCCATTTCTGAGAGTCGAACCTCGGTTTTGCAGCCCGCAACCAGTCACTTTATTGAGTTGTCCAGTTTCATGTGAAATAAAGCCATGTTTCTGTTAATTGAAGATTAAAAAAATTAAGTAAGTCATTGATCTCATGAAGCGTTATCTGGAACTGAAGGCTTATCAGCATCCCTGGTCCTGAGTTGCATTGTTTGTTTTCTATACATTAGGCGGACTCTTGTGAACTGTGAATTTTATTGGCTAAGAAAAGATATGAAAATGCTCTCAGGTTAGCCTATCTCTGGGCCGAGATTCGAATCCTGGAGCTTCCGAGTGCCAAAATATACACCGCGACTTCTAAATAAGGGAGAATTCAGTTGTATTGTAGCTTGTAACATTTCCTATCTCTGACAGCAAGCAGCTATCAGAGCATGTGGCGGTGGTGGTGGTGGGGAGGGAAGGAATCCTCTCAAGATTCTGTTGTAAATCGATCACAAGACTCTGTTCAGCATTATGACATATCTACAAGTGACTTCTGGGTATAACTCTGCCCAAATGAGTAAGGAATAAGAAACGTCCGCAGCAGAATCTCCTTGAATTATTAATATACTGAGTTTTTATAATTCGCTTTTCACATTTCTGTCACGTGCAATCGGCGTGAAGAACAACCGGTCAGTTCATTAGTTCACATGACCCAAAGTTCGACTCCGAAGATAGCCGAATGTTTTTTTTTTAATGTGCGCATACAAAACCCATCATAAGAAAAACATCTGTTGCTCATTCTTCTTTTCAAGACATAAATCGGAAAAGCTGAGTGATCCTGGTGTGATTGTGTCTATATAAAGTGAAGATTGTAACCTCTGGTCCGAAAGGGTCTGGCTGCTTCCACATCGCTTTGCTCATCACAAGTGGACAACAAGAGGTGGGTTCTGGTTCCCGGTCTCCTTTGCAGTATTTTACAGAATACGGAAAGGTACAAATTGATTTTTCCACATTATGGCGACTTAAAATTGTAGATACAGAATTACGAAAATAAAAAAATGTAAATAATTCAATCATACGACAAAAAATATGCGAAGGGGCTTTTACGAAGTTCTGTTTTAGGAACAGGAGTATCCAGCAAGAAGCGGGATTAATTTCTGACGTAGGGAAAGAAAGTGCTCAGCAGTTGAACAAAAGTCTGTACGCGCTTGGTCTTGGTGTCTGTTGCAGATACAGCATCATGATCTAAACAAATTACAACTTATATGGTTTGCACAAGATACAGTCGCATTTTGTAACACGCAGCATTGTAGAAATATTTTTGACAATTATTTCATCTTAGTATAAAGTAGGGGTTGTGTTAGACCGATAAAAATTAAATTAAAGTTGCCCGGCAAATTTAAACTTAGAATCCCTGCCCCTTCGAATTCCAGACGTATCCAAATTCCGTTTCTTGACATAGAGGAGGTAAGTAATTTTACAGCGTAAGTAACTTGGTCAGATTGTTGTGTCACGTGTTTTCAATTGACCCCTGACGTTTTGTATTCCGCAGGAAAATTTGATATCTTATTTCGCTTTCAACAGATCGATTCACAGCTTAGTACGAAGATACAAGCACTTTAATTAATCTTACGATAATACTACAGTATACTTTCGACCTCTCTCATTTTACACTTTACCCAATACAGTAGGGACAGGCGATAGCATAGTTGGTTGAGACACTGCAAGCCGGAAGGTCGCGGGTTCGGGTCCCGATGAGGTGGATTTTTATCGATTTACTTGACCCTTCCAGCCGCACTATGGCCCTGGGGTGGACTCAGCCCATAACAGAAATGAGTACCAGGAATCTTCCTAGGGGGCAGAAGGCGGCCGGCGCGTATGGCTGACAACCTCACCGCCATCTGTAAGCCGATTGTCTGTAAAATGTGGGAGCCTCGACGTCTCGCAACCCTATGGGTTTCACGGCCTGTTACAGGGATAACTTTTCCTTACCCAATACAGTACTCTCAAATTCATTTCACACGACGAATAAAACTTTAAGATCGTGAAAAAATGAGTTTCTGTGGTCTGTATGCGTGACGAAATACGTATGAGAAAATTTCTTAACTAAATTCCCTCTCATTATGTAACATGTGCGCACACTCAAACGCTGGGAGGGTGGGTTTGAATCTCACTCGAAGCAAATATGTATGCCTGCTTTTTTCCCCTTCTGTGTTGCCTGTGTAGGTATCAGCCTTGCGACAGGATGATCCCCCGTCCATAGAGTCCCGCCACCTGTCTATAACATTCACAGTTTTCAGATTAAATAAAAAATGGATACTGTCAGATGGCCTAATCCGCCAAAAAAGAAGTGTACATTTCAATCATATATGTTGGTTTCCTATTCAGTTTCATGAATTGATGATAATTTCAAGATAAACGAAGTTGATCCTGACCAAAAAGATCGTGTGTTTTCAGATTCTGTGCACAGAACAAAGCGACATGGTTCAGCATCATATCACTGCCCCGCTGATCGTGGTCTCCAACCGCCTGCCATTCGTTTTGCAGAGGAATAAGGACGGAGAACTTTCGAGGAAACCGAGGTTCGTGCTACACAGGGCATGAGTGGCCTCCTAATAAGTCGGATGGCCACAGAATTAATAAAATTTAACATAGATTTAGCGTGTGAGTTCAGGAGGCCAGGATGGAATAAAGTAAGATTTCTCCAGCAGACGATTAAGTATTCTTCCATTGAGAAGATATTAATAATCGATTTTTGGACTAGAATTGAAGTACACATGAGAATCATATTGACTTAAGAGAGCACAGCTTAGCAGTAATAGGAAGTTATATACCGGATATCTCTAAATGTGTGATACTGGCCGGGTCCAGGCCGTTGGACCGAGTTAAAACTCTAGGAAACACATTTGGTAATGCTAACCAGACCACGCTTCATTTCCAGAATTACTGAGTGAATTTTAATATAATTTCGTTTTGGATAGGTGAGTGGGGTCAACGTTGAAAGTTGATGAGAGGAATTTATTTTGGTATTTATAGCGTACTTTAAAACGAACCGTGTTTGTATATATCGTAAACATGAGTTCATATTTCACCCACATTACCAAAATGAAATGCATATGGCTCATGTTGTTATAACCCACACAACCATACACGTATTTCACATAAATGTGTTCATAGTTTTGGAGAATAGACAAGAAGTTATGCAAGCTATGAAATAGGAGGTGCTTGATGAAATCTCATTGTGTGTTGCTATTATTAGAGGAAGAGCTTGTGAATATGTGAACTGGATGTAATGTATTAGGACTGGCTTCTGTGATAATGAATTTTCGTGTTGCACGCGTAAGGGAAATCTCTGGATCTGCTCAATAACCGTCAGCAGCTTAAGAACATTCAGTATTATAGAGATAGTTACTTGGGTAAGGTCATTTTGTTTGTTTTTCTTTCACGATATCTGCAGACAATGACCCCCAAGAAACAGATTAGAGCTTCACGACACCGTAAATGTATATTTGAGCCAGTTTAACATGCACCACTTGACGTCATCTAACCTCCAAAGTGCCAGCACAAGTCACATTAGGCTTATAGGTCTCAAAACAGACACACAGAGAAAACTATATGAACCTTACCAATACCAACAAATTCTAAGAATTAGAAAAACATGTAAAAAAAATTCAAATATTTGGTTTATCTCTGCCTATACAAATGACGTAAAAGATTATGCGGCAAAAATAAGTATAAAAAATTATTCGCCATATTGTAAACAGGCTCACTAACTCCATGGAGACGAGCCCTTCTTGAGAAGCCGCCTGTTGTGCAGCTACTCAAGAATGTCCGAAAATTTTATTGAACCTGAAGATCCATTACCGTGTTCACAAGAGCCCTCCACTGGTCCCTATACTGAGCCAGATCAAACCAGTCCATACCACCTCAACTTATCTCTCTAAGATCTGTTTTAATATTATCCACTCACCTACATCTTGGTATTCCTAGTGGACTATTTTCTTCTCGCTTTCCCACCAAAATCCTGTATGCATTCATCCTCTTCCCTATTCGTGCTACATGCCCTTCCCATCTCATCTTCCTTAACTTGATGATTCTAATTATACTTGGTTAAGAGTACAAGTCATGAAACTCCTCATTATGCAGTTTTCTCCAGTGTCCCATAACGTCACCTCTCTTCGGTGTAAATGTTCTCCTCAGCACCCTGTTCTCAAACCCCCTCAGTCTATGTTCTTCCCTTAACATCAGAGACCAAATTTCACTCATACATAACCACAGGCCAAATTATAGTTTTGTATATTGTAATATTTATGTTTTTAGACAACAGAAAAGAAGACAAAAGGTTCTGGACTGAATTATCTGAATTCAAACATCGCTCAATTTACTCCTGAATCAAGTTTAGATTTATTACTGTCGTTCCCCAATATTTGAACTGAGCCACATTTTCAGTGGTTTTGTTAACTGTGTTTATGTCATGATTTTACCCTGCATTCTGTTGACAAGACAGAAATATATACTTAAGTTTTCTCTGCTACATTTATACCTACCACCTTACTAGTGTCAGTTAAAGTTTCTGTTCTTTTCTTTATGGTATCTATGTTATCTCCCAGTAGATTCACATTATCAGCATAGAGCAGAAGCTGATGTTTTCCCATTTAATTTCAGTCCCAACTTGTTTACTTGTACCTTTCTAATGGCATATTCCAAAGCAAAACCGAAAAGCTGAGGCAATAAAACATCTCTTTGTTTCAAACTATTTTGGATAGAAAAATTATCAGAAAAATGGTTCCTATATGGATTTTACTGTATGTATCATTTAAACACATTTTAGTTAGCCTAATTAATTTATTGGTACCCCAAACTCCATGAGAATATTCTACAATACTTCCTCTTTATTTGAATCAGACCTTCTTGAACATCAGATCCACTAAAAATTGCAGACATGTTGAGTTCCTTTTTTATTGAAAGTGTTGAAGATCTTTTAGCGAATAATATAAACCATTCTCCAGTACAAACCTCACAACAGAGGATTCAGTATCAAATGAACACAATGTTTTGGCTCCCTATTACTGAAATTGAAATAGAAAGGGTAATAAAAAGTCTAAGAGGTAAACCATCTGCAGGCTTTGATGAAATTCCAGAATATTCAGCCAAGAGATGTTCACATTACATAAAGAAACCTTTAGTACATATTTTCAATGCTTCTTTAAAATCGGGAGTCTTTCTGGATAAGATTAAAATAGCTAAAGTAAAACTGCTGTATAAAAAGGGGTAAGACAGGAAGTTTGTAATTACAAGCCAATATCAATTTAGCCGGTTTTCTCCAAAATACTAGAAAAATTGGTGTATAACAGGTTGATATCCTTTGTAACAATATACACCATATTAACAGAAGTGTAAAATGATTTAGGAAAAACAAATCGACAGAAAGAGCTTCCCAGACCTTCACTGAGAGTATACAGGAGGCAATGGATAGACGGTTACATGTTATAGGAATATTTTTTGACTTAACAAAGGCATATGATATGATAGACCACAATTTATTACTAGATAAATTAAATTACATGGGATCAGAGGGGTTACTAATTTATGGTTTAAATCTTATTTATCTCACCGAGTACAATTTGTTGAAATAAATCACCTGAATGAAAATAAACAGCTGCTATGTCATTCCATCTTAGTAAAAATAGGTTTGTAGTTAGACTGCAGATACTTCATAATAACTTGGAAATTGCTTATTCATCGGAACTGAGATTTTAAGGTATAGATATTATAGAAAACCTAAAATGGAATACCCACATCCAGTGATTATGTTCAAAACTTAGTAAAACATCCTATATAATTAAATCACTAAGAGGAGTTTTGAGTCCAAATATGTTAAGAAGCATTTATTTTGGAAAGTTCCAATCGTTATTGAGATATGGAATAATATTGGGGGGGGGGTGAAGGTTATAGTATAAAGGTATTTAAAATGCAGAAGAGGGTGTTGCGAATAATTAGTGGACTTGGTAAACAAGAGTCATGAAGGCAAATTTTTAAAGATTATGGCATCCTCATGGTCACATCTTTGTATATCTTAGAGGTGTTATGTTACACAAAAAAGCACAAAGCAGATTCAATCCAAAATATAAATATTCATAGTTATAATACAAGAATAAACAAGGATTTTCATGTTCAATTCTGCAGAACTACATTATTTTAAAAAAGTGTGGTAAATATGGGGATAGAATTGTATAGTAAGGTGCCAAAAACAAAATAAAAAACTCAGTGGGTTTTTCAGCTTTAAAAAAAGACTTCAAATCATTTTTATTGAAACATTCTTTTTATATGATAAATTAATTTGTTAGTTTTAATGAAAAAGTGGACGGTGCAAGTACTTATGTTTGGATGTCATAGCCATTCATGAGCTGTATATAGTAGTTTGTATATTTTTTGGAATGTTGTATTTATATATTGCTTATGATTGTAACAAATGTTGGTAGTATGTTTGTAACTTTGTAGATTTATTTTGTTAACTTGTATTACAGAATGACATGTCCAAGTGTTACTATGTAGCAAAACAGATGAAATAAAACACAATACAATATAATACAAAGTTTATAGATAGCTGATGTACTCTCTCATTATACTCTCATTTGTAAACAGAAACAAGGTTTAATAGAAATGGATTGTTGTAGCGCTGGGGGTTTGGTCACTGCTGTAGCCCCTGTCGTGGTAGACTGCGGTGGTCTCTGGATTGGGTGGTCAGGACTGCACACTGAAGAACCACTGGAATTTATTCCTGAGTCAGATCCTGATGATAAAGCACCCACGGCTGGGCTCCTCTCCAAACAGGTAACCAACATTCAGCATCTTTTATTTCATTGTATTTTGAGAGTGGCTCACTAGTCACAGTTTATGTGACATAGTTCTAACCCAGTGATAAGTGAGATACTTAGGATATAATTAACTTAACATTGTCATTCTGAAGAGTTGCTTGTTATTAGAATTACATATATTAAAATATTTAGCTACGTTTCTGGAAGTATTTAATTTGTAACAGACCTTTAAAAAAATTATTTTCATGGGAGTATGATGTAAAATTAAATAAAATATGAGTTTTTCATACTCCTTATATTATTGCCAGCACTTTTCCATACTTCCATTTTTTTTTCACATTCTATTCTTATGCACAACTGTAAACTTGTAAATGAAAACACTAATTTTAGCATACTGATATATATTTTCAGCATTCTGTGTCACCTGTTGGTTTCTCTTGAGCTTCACAGAACAAACCACAGACTTATTATGTATTTATGTGGAGGTTCTAGTAGTCACAGGCATACATCCCATCCTGAAATACCTCGAACATATAAAATACTCATTTTATGAGCCAATTCAGAAATGAGAAATGTTTTGCTATACAGAAAGATGTTTATTACATCAGTTGACTTCTGACTTGTATACAATACTGGCATAGAAATTTAGCTTAAGAAGTTATGGTGTATACAAAGAAAACTTACACAAGTGACAATGCACAACTGAAAGAAGATAATAAAGCCCATACAATGATAACTGTTTTTTAATTTAAAGCATCGTGCGTGGTTACCAGTTTTAAATTCAGAACACTTATGCAGGAAATTTATGCCACTAGATAGCCCCTCAAATAATGATTAGTTTAAGGGATAGATGACCAGGGTTTGTTCCTCAACAGAGATTTTCAGAAAACTCAGGTTAATAGAACATGGGACACTATTAGGTAAAATATATACTTTAACTAAAAATTATCTAGGTTATTACGAATTGAACAGCATAAACCATGTTTTGATGAAGCTTGCTCATAATTATTATGGCAAAGGAAACAAGTAAAATTATAATGATTACAAGACCCAAAAGAACAAATGGTGACAACCAGAATGGTATAAAATATGAAGCAAGTAGGCATTTGAAGAATTAAATGGGAGAATATTTGAAAATCAGTATTAATGAGCTTGCAACAAACAGAAAGAACAAGAACATTATAGACCTATATAAATGAATAAATGATTCGAGACATTTTGTCAATCTAGAAGTAACTTAGTGGAGGATGAGAATGGTGATTTGCTTGCAGATGCCCACAGCATTTTGAATAGGTGCGAGAACTACTTTTCTCGGTTACTGAATGACAATAGAGTCAGTGATGTTAGGCATCATGTTAACTAGTTGAGCTGATTAAAGTGTTTAAACGAAACCTATATTGAAGCCCATAAGTTTCCTATTGAAAACGGTCTAAAACGAGATGATTTATTACTGTTGCTTTCCAACTTTGCTTTACAATTCACCATTAGGAAAGCCCAAAAAAATCAGGTCGGACTGAAACTGAATGTGACACATCAGCTTCTGGTCTATGTTGATGATGTTAATCTGCTGGCAGGTAATATAACTGCCATAAAGAAAAACACAGGAGCTCTGACACTATTAATGAGGCTGGACTAGATGTAAACACAGAGAAAACTAAGTATCTACATGTTGATGTGTCTTCACCAGAATACTGAGAAGAATCACAGAATAACGCAGTGGCTTGCGGTACTATTTTTGGTAAGGGAAGCAGAGGTATATAGTAAACGAACTGATAACAATCAACTCACCAAAATTTATTTGAAGACCAAATCAATTCTCCGGTCCTTAGCAGCAAAATTATTGATGACATGGTCGTAGAAGCCAGCAAACTGAAATTTGCTTCCCTGACCACTTCGAGTGTGATGAATTCGTATGAAAATTAACGAAAGGAAACTTGGTCCCACCACCAAGCAGGGAAAGGGAGGAGGCATGTGGCCTTTAGCATCACCATGCGCTAAAATGTTCAGAACATGACAATATTCATATCCTTATTATTTAAATTTAATTATTTATAAATTACTTCTTTTCTTTTCGTTTCTTAACTACGGAAGCAATGCTTCCCTTGCTTCCATGCACAGCACGCCACTGAGATAAAGGTAGCTAATGGATCCTTTGTAAATATGGCAAAGTTCAAGTATTTACTGACGACAATAATTTGCCACACTTTAGTTCATGGGGAAAGCAAAAGCAGATTGATTTCGGGTTTGTGTACTATCATTCAGTTCAGAAACATTCGTTCTCTCTATCTGCTGCTTGAAAACATAAGATTTAAAATATACAAAACTATAATTTTTCTTGCTGTGTTGTATTTACATGAAACTTAGTCTCTGATATTTAATGGAAGACCACAGACTGAGGGTGTCTGACAACAGAGTGCTGAGGAGAATATTTGGACCAAAGAGGGATAAAGTGATGGATGATTGGAGAAAGCTGCATAGTCAGATCATAACTTGTACTCTTTACCAAGTATAATTAGAATAATAAAGTCAAGGAGAATGAGATAGACAGTGCATGTAGTATGAAAGGGGAAGAGGTTGAGGGCATAAAGGATTTTGGTGGGAAAGTGAGAAGGAAAGAGACCACTAGGAAGACCAAGATGTAGGTGGGGGATAATATTAAAAGAGATTTTAGAGAGAAAAGATAGGTGGAAATGACTGGTTTGATCTGGCTTAGTTTAGGGACCAGTGGAGGGCTCTTGTGAACACGGTAATAAACTTTCAGGTTCCATAAAATATTTCGAAATTCTTGAGTAGCTGCACAATTGGCGGCTTCTCAAGAAGGGCTCATCTCCATGGAGTTAGTTATGTATTTATTTCCTTAATTACATAATGAATTGGTCCCACTGTGGGTGGGCAATATTAAAGTGGATCTTAGAGAGATAGGATGGGATGGTATGGATTGGATTGATTTGGCTCAGGATAGGGACCAGTGGAGGGCTCTTGTGAAGATGGTAATAAACCTTCAGGTTGGCCGCACCACAGCTCAAGCGGTTAGTCGCTGGCTTCCCACCGCATCGGCCAGGGTTCAATCTTGGGTCTGGTCAAGTTGGATTTGTGTTGGACAAAGTGGTGCTGGGGCAGGTTTTCTCCAAGTACTTCGTTTTCCCCTGCCAATCTTCATTCCACCAATTGCTTCACAATCACCCTCACCTATTATCTGGGTCTCGTACAAGAGGCCAGAAGTGGCTGCAGTACAAGGGACTTAGTCCCACCCCACTAGCAGTAAAAAAACTTTCAGGTTCCATACAATGCTGGGAAATTCTTGAGTAGCTGCAGATTTGGCTTCTCCTCAAGAGGAGCTCAGCTCCATAAGTAAGTAGTATTAATCCTATTATTGAGACAAGATTATTCCTGGTGTTCATGCAGCATCCATCCAATTTTGTGTCAGTTTCGTTTCACCAGAGATGGGGAGATGAGTCATTCATGTAGTGCAGACAATACAAATGCCTAGTGCTCTACCTGCACTATTCCTCCACAGGATGTTCATTAAGCAATGCGATATTGCAAGGGTATCTTAGTAACGTGATGTAGTGGCTTCAGAGTGACATCATATACGTATTTGGTTGGTCTTAAATTCTTCTCTTTTTATTGCTATATAAATATTGATTTTCTCTATGTACCACATTTTGAAAATGCAATATTGGCTGTAGTATTTAGTAATACATCTCTGGGGATTCTACCAGGTAATAGCAGTTCACATCCCAGAAAGAGAGTTCGACGATTTCTACAATGGATGCTGCAACGGAACATTCTGGCCGCTCTTCCATTCGATGCCAGACCGTGCAGTTTTCAAGGCCCACACTTGGGATGTACGTACATGGAATAAAATATTTAAAGGTGCTCACTTGTCATATCCCATGAGATCTATATTCCAAACGAAGTTCAAGGTAGATTTGATGAGGTCTACTATTCTTTGAAGGTTTACACCTGTATACTAAGCATAATTCACTTTTAAAATCAATAATTTTGTACATTAATGCTCTATTTCTGAACCTGATATTTGCTACTACTAATATACTCTATATTAGCTGTTGTCAGATATAGCCTCATAGAATTACACCATCTCCATATCTGTAATTTTTAACACACAGAGATATTGGGTTTTCAGACTTTATCCATCATCCTGGTTTTTAAGATAACTAAGAAAAACACTGGACAGTGATTGAGGCTAGCTCTTTCTAAGGGACCCAACAGAATAGGTGTTTTTCCTCACCTGAGGACACAAACAGATCCAGTTTCCGAAACGTTGTGTTTTTCTTAGTTATCTTAAAAACCAGGATGATGGATAAAGTCCGAAAACCCAATATCTCTGTGTGTTATACACCATCGTCAGAATCCTATAGTAACTACTTGTAATTTTTAACTTTAAAATTTGCAGGCATGAAATGCCTCTTTTTATGCAACTTATGTGTTTAGCTTGAATGGTTTAGTAGGCATAGCTAAGTGACAATTTAAATATTTGCTAGGTCACCATATTTTTATTAAATACCGGACGAAAGTGATGTTAACAGAAGCTACATCATTTTTTTTAAGTCCTGCAGTACATTAAAATTTCATGGCCTAGCTTTGACATTTTCACAGTCACTGCAATGGAATTATTTTTCCTGGGAAAATAAAACACTAAGTTGGGCTTACATGAGATTGCATGATTTTCACACAAAGATTCATAAAAGTTCATCAACTGATTCAAAAGTTACTAAACTGGGACAGATACAATCGTCTTCAAAAACCAAAAGGATATCATGGTTATGTGAGAGTGTTTCAAAATCCCAATGTTGTTTCATTTGGGCTAAGAGAGTGAGAGTTCTGGAACATTTTCAGGCTTATTGCAGAGTGAACAAGGAATTTGCCAGTCGAACATTGGAAGCCTTGCGGAAGTCAGCGAAAGAGTTGGATGATCAGGAGAGGTTTGAGACATGCCCAGTAGTGTGGATACACGACTACCAGCTGCTGGTGGCTGCTACCACTATCCGACAGGTACGTGCTATGTGCTTTGCTCATTCCATCTTCCTGATTTGATGATCTTAATGTTGAAGAACACCACACCACATATACACGATGCCAAATCCCAGAAGACTGCTTTCTTTATAGTCACCGCCGTGAAAGCCTCAAATCTTACAATCTTAATGTTATTATGAAAGTTTGCAAATGATGAAGCTCCTCATTACAAACGCGTTCGCCAGTCTCATCTTACTTTCACCCTTCTAGGTTCAAATCTTCACCTCAGGACCTTGTTCCCAAACACGCTCAACATCTGTTTTCCCCTTAATGGAACAGACATAAGTTACATATCTGTTCAAAACAGAAGGTGAAATTATGATTTTAAATCATAGGCAAGCTAAAAATATTAATGTTGTGGTCCGATTTCTTATAGGCAAACTGATTTCAGAGAATTCCCAGTGGAATTTCAAGCCATCCTCCTATTCATTTACTAATAGGGCTATAGTAAATGTGACTGATACTACCAGGCACATATAAACAACACAAACGATCTTGTTATTTTGTTGATGCATTCACATGGGCTAATTCCACTTGCCAAGAGAGAATAAAATGTCAAACCAGTCCCTGCATCACTTTCAACAATACTTCTAATGAAGAGCAGTGTTACACTTAAAATTGGCAAGAGGAATAGGGCCTACACAGATAGAATTTACTAAAATATATCTTCCTTATAGTTATATGGTCGTCATATTACCTATAAACCAAATCACATTCCATGATAAACACTAACTACTCTTCCCATATCCATATCCAAATATTACCATTCCTCTCAGAATGAAACAAAAGACTCATCATTTTGTGACCTGCTGCATCGTGTATGTTCATGAAACGAGGTAATGCTTGACAATTCATCACTATGACAATCCTGAACTGCGTAATTTCAGGGCCTTCGTCTCACTGCTACATTTAAATTTTATGTAAAAAAGGAGTAATTTTAATTTTTCTAATTTAGATGCGTGTGTTACTGTAATGGATTCAGCACTGAAAGCAGCAAATATTTTCAAAATCCTATCTGCCCTTAATTGCACAATTAATTCAATTCTGGTTTCATCCTGAAATTCTCACGGTAGGGTCAAGACTTTCCTCTTCACACCATTCAAACCAGATCTGGGACCCACCCAACCTCCTATGTAATGCGTACCTAGGATTCTTTCGCCGGCGATAATGCCTTTACCTAGTGCCGAGGTCAAGAATAAAGAAGCTAGGCACTAAACTTCGCAGACAAGCGGCGGTCGCTCGGTCAGTGTGGTTCGCTTGCGGACTGAAATCGCGGAGTATACAACCACCTCCCTTATGTCTTCATGGCGTAGTGCTCAATTAATTAACCAAATGATTAAGTTTACCTTTTGCCGCATTCTTTCTGCATGCAATATATACCAGTGTTCAAAATCGAACATAATCAGGCTGTGGGAGCAAGTAAACAGCACTATTCGCACAGTAGCCATATTTTTCTCTCTCTCTCTCTTCACCTACATGTCCTCACCATAGAGGCTGAAAGTTAGGAGAGGAAGGAAATGACAGAGGAAGAAATGCGATGTTGGAGCAGTTGTAGTTAAGAGACGTCAGCCCTCCACATCCTCCCCAACCCTGGTCGATCTCCAGTGGGATGACCAGCTGCACAGGTCTGCTGACGTTGGTACCATTGGCGGTCCGTAGGATGATTGCCGCACCTTTCCGTCTCGGCCAGGTCGTGTTTCGTGGATTCGAGCCCTCTGCCAGATGTGCCATGGTTGTAGATTGTGCTGAAGTAAAACAATATCTCCTACATGACATTCCATAGATCTTCCCTTAGGGCGCCGCACCTGGTGATAACTTTGCAGGTCGAGGAGATACTCTTTCTGCCACCGCTTTAGGAAGTCTTCCTGCATTTTCTCCCTAAGGCTGGCTTCTTTTCTCAGGTTGTCTCGGATGGTGGGCTACGGACTGGTGGGCAATGCCGTCAAGCGTTCACCATTTAGAAAGTGACTTGGCGTCAGCACATCGGAGTCGTCTTCAACGATTGGTGTAGAATTTATGGCGACTTCTACTTCCATTAACAGTGTTACGAGGGCTCCTTCATTGATTTGGGTTTTACCCAACACCTTTCTTAGGAAACGTTTTACTGTTCCCACCAGCCTCCCCACCAAGCCGCCCGTGATGCGATAAATTTCCACGAGATACCGTTGTGGGTGAAGTGCTGACTTGTTCGTTGGTCAGCAAAAATCTGACTGAGCTCTGCTAACTCCTTGCTAGCAGCGTGGAACATCCTCGCGTTGTCAGAGTATATGGTGTGTGGGATTCCTTTTCTTCCGGAGAACCATCTGAAGGCCATTAGAAGCTTGTCGGTATCCATATCCGAGGCAAGCTCAAGATGCAGAGCTCTGGTTGTTGCGCAGGTGAAGAGTACGATGTAAGCTTTCTGTGTCAGGCTCCCCACCTTGAAATAGAGGGGACCTGCGAAATAGACACCGGTGACGGTGAAGGGCTTAGTGGGTTTAAGACGATCGGCTGGCAGTGGTGTTTCAATTTCTTGTCCTCGAGTGTTTTTCACAATTTTGCAGGTCAGACAGTGGTGTAGTGCCTTCTTTCTCATCTGCCGTGATCTGAGGATCCAAAATTCATCTCTCAGCTCTGCCAACACCATGCGAAGTCCGAGATGATGTAGGCGAATGTGTGTCTGTTGTATTAGCAATTTCGTGAAGTGATGTTGCCCATCGAGTAGGAGTGGGTGACGCCGCTCTCTCGTTAGCGGTGCAAAATTTAGCCGTCCGCCAAGACGAATGAGCCCAGAGTCTAAGAATGGGTTGAAACAAGCGATTTTGGATTCTTCCAGTAGTGGTGTGTTGTTCCGAAGTGCATAAAGCTCGACAGCGAAGCATTCCTCTTGTACATTCTGAATCCAGTAGGTACGAGCCGCCGCAAATTCCGCCACAGTCAATTCACCTCGAAGTCTCTCTCGATGGAGTAGTGATGGTTTGAAACGAAAGATCCAAGCGGTCATGCGTATCAACTTCCAGTAGGAACTGAATCTGGTAGCATATATTAATGAAGAATTAATTGGTGTTTAAGTACCTGAGGCTAGAATATGTCAAAGGGAGATAACAGGAAATTATAAAATAGAAATTGTGATAAGACACACATTCGCGGAACTAGGATACAAAGGGAGGTAGAAATTTATACTGCAAACCTAGCCAACAAACCAAGTCCACGAACACATATGCATATTGTTAAACGGAGAATTTGTGTAAACGTATAATGCCTACCGCTAGCACCATCAGTGAGTTGAAACCTGATCACTAGAGAAAGAAACCTAATAGAAACTCGTGAAGAATATGTCACGTCATACAGATCTTCTGTGAGTTGATAACCTCATTGCCGATAAAGGGGATCCAGATGGGAGAAGTATCCAAACTGGGTTGGCTGATCGGATTGGTCAAGTATGTCATATGGGCCGATTCCTTGCATTTCCTATACCTGCCAAGACTTTCAATTTACAAAATTCTAGCTTCATCCCAACCTACCATATGACCCTCTTCATAGGCATGTTGGGCTAATTTTGATTTTTTAGATGACCTCATTTGAGATTGTGTCTATGTACATGGAGCCGCGTGGCTAGAGGTCTGCCTGTTTCGCCAGTGTAGCTTCTTCCACTCTCACAGGGAATGCTATAGGCGCACTGTGCCATCTGTTGCGGATCTCTTTCCGGCCTGGTGTTCACAAGAGAACTCCTAACAATGTGTTTAGTTTTGGAAATCATCCTAAGATTATATCGATTCCCTATATGTCTGAACTTCTCTGAAACATCCTTCGCATATGGAATATACGCATATCCCAGAGACTTTTGCTCTTTATTCTGACAACTGCTGTCCTTGGTATTAATGATTGAGTCAATGAAAACTTGGGAATAACCGTTGAGCTGACGATCATGTTTCAGATTGCTAATTTCATCATCTAAAACTTGTTCTTGGCATATGGTGGAAGCTCCATTGTGAAGACTCTAAATCAGATACCTTTTCACATGCAACGGATGGTTAAATTTGAAGCTGAGATAACGGTTGATAACATCGGTTGATCACGTGTAGAGGTGAGGTCAAATACCTCCACTGTAGCCCTACGAGTTGTAGGAGAAGACGAAATGTAAGTCTCGAATCTGAGTGTGTCCCACGGGACTCGGACCCGAAAATGACTGCCCTGGCAATGGCCAGCAGCAATTGTGAACTACATGCCTTTGTCCTGTCAGATAAAGCGCCCCACATAAAAAAAACACGCAACTGTCCGACAGCAATAAAAATCTGGTCATAAGCCCCAGATCTGTGCTTCATTGCAAGACAGACTGGCCGACTGATCGACGGTCGTAACATAAGACTCGGATTCACATAGGTTGTCCCCGGTGCCTGGGGGTATATCCGGACCACACTGTTCTTGGGGGATATAAATACGCGGACCTGGTACTCCATGTTGAGGACTCTGGAATCTGAGACAGTAAAATATGATCATGATTCCTGCGGGACTCGGACCCGAGAATGACTGCGCTTGCGAAGACCGGCAGCAATTGTAAATGATACAATCATCCTCTCGTCAGAGAGGACATTACATAAGGGCAATAACCGCAATGAATTCAGTTGGAAAATAAAATTACTGGTCGTGGGTCTCACAGACTTTCCGCCAGGAAGAACCAATTGGCAGTAAACCTCCAGTCGTAATATTATTTCTTACTGAAAACCGTCGTGGGGCACGCGATAGCGTAGTTGGTTGAGAGGCTATGCTACAAGCTGGAACGTCGCGGGTTTAAGTCCCGATGAGGAGATACTTTTGCTACATGTTTAGGCCTTCAAAAGGACATCATCAGGCAAATACATTAAACTTTTCGTTACTGAATTGCATGTCAAATATAGGATACAATGCTAAACTTCCAAGTGTATACAATGGTATAAAATGATATAAGTGAATATAAAACATATATTACAATAAAAGTTGAAGTCTTAAATTAAGCAGTTACATAGTCAAAAGTATAGTTAAAAGTTGTACATGTAATGATATTTGGAAGTTGGCAGTTTTAATCGTAATACATGTAATGTTTATACGAACATATTATATACACAATAGCTGATGTGGTGTTCAGAGGCAGGTTGTTACGTTTTTTATTATTTATTTAATATTTTATACTATTTGATGGCTGACTCTGTTGTGTAAATGTCCGGTCTGACTGAGAGATAGATTACAACTCAGTCGTAAAGTAACTCTGGCTCTGACATGGGTTGTCTAGTGATTGAGGTTAACTCTTCTCAAGGGACCAAATATAGTAGGTGTCTCACCCCCTCAGCTGAGGAAGGAAACAGATCCAATTTTTCGAAACGTTGTGTTTTATAATTTTTAGAACTAGGGACGATGGACAAAGTTTCGAAATCCCAGTAATTCTGAGTGTTATGCGCCATTGTCAGAACACTTTGGAATATACTAGTTTGTTCATATAAACTGCAACAGGATACTTAAATATAATATTGTTCTAATTTATTGGCTTCTACCTGAGAGTTTTGCCAACTTCTGTATCACTCTGAATTTTCTAATTCTCTCTCTCTTTCTCTGTCTTCATAATTCTGCCTCTTTCTTGCACCATACTGTGGAAATGACCCATAATAATAACTAGTGCCTAGTGCTGTGGTCTAAATTTGTGACATTATCAAAACGGACTGTTCCTTTTTTAGAACTACACTCCTCTTCCAGTTTCCACAACTTTCATCATTTCATCTGAGAGAATATCTGAAAGTGGAAGCTGCTTGATTATGTCACAAGCAGTTTGTCTTCAGCTTGATTTTCATCTCGTTTTGTCCTGTATGTTTTCTCTTTTATCTAAATATTCTCACCCAGATTTGTCTTGGTCTCCCTCTTTCTTTTTCTTATCGTACTTTCTTAATGTAACTTTCATTTCCAGTGTTTGATTCTTTTGAATATCCTCCTCTGCATTCCGTCTGGTTTTATTTATGGAAAGGATTCCTTGGTCTTTTGCATTCAATACTCCCCAGGGGTTCACGAAAGATACGCCCGAAAATATGTGGTGTAATTTTTGTATTCTGTCTATTAGTGGTTTAATCATGGGAATTAAAATACTGTTTAAAGTTGAAGTATTGTTCTAGTTCGCTTCAGGAAATTTACTGTTATTTTCAGGTGGTTGAAGAGGAAAAACTGAGGTGCAAGCTAGCTTTCTTTCTTCACATTCCGTTTCCTTCATGGGATATAATGAGGCTCTTCCCGTGGGACGATGAAATACTTCAAGGAATGTTGGGTAAGTATGTTAAGTGGCTAACGTGATCACATGCCAATGAAATAAAGTAAGCACACTGGGTGGACAACTAGTCGCAGTTGCAAATAGCGTTTTGTTGGAGCTGTTGACCGCCATGTTAGATAGTCGCGGTAGAAGGTACCAGTCAACAGCCGCGTTTAGTGATTTCTAGGGCCCGAATTTTTTTAAAATGCATATGTGCATAGGCAAATGCTTTTGTATGGGTTTTGGTCGTTATTGCATATTCTAAACGTAATAGCATGTTTCTGCATATATGTTTGGAATTAAGGATAATTTCAATATTCTCTAACAAAATCGGTTTTGCCTGTGTTTTGGACATCCCTTGCTGCTTGCTATTCTCAACTCTCTGAGTAACAGCACTTTTACCACTTACAATACGAGCAGGTTGCTTGGCCATTTTGAAAGGGAGGGGGTGGGATTTTCCTGCATTTCTTTGACCACCACAGCAGACAGTAGCATCAGAGGGTTGGTCTTTAGAGAAGTCTCTTCAGTTAATGTGTTACTCTTTACTTTAATAGTCTGCATCAAAGAAGTGTTCATATACTGAGAATGCCTAAAGAAAAGTGCAGCAGTAGATATTTAAAAATTCGGTGGGTGTCGGGTAATAGTGACTATTCAACAGACAGTGTCATCGTGTACTGTCAAGTGTGTGCAAAGGGAGTGAAATGTGAAAAGAAATTACAACTTGAACAACACTCAAGAATGACTGCACATATTGTGGCAAAGAAGGGGAAGAAAAACAGCACACCACAACAACTACTTCTTACACAGGTCAAACCCATGTCCTCTGTTAATACATTTTCAGCCGATCTCTGTAAGGCTTTAGTATGCAGCAACATTCCATGGAATAAATTAAGCAGTCCAGTTCTGCTATCATTTCTGGAGAAATATTGTGTAATTCAAAAAATTCAAGATGAATCAACTCTTAGAAAAAATTATCTACATTTGTTGTATGAATCTACTCTGGAGTCAATCCGTTCTGACATCGGAGGGAAGTGTGTCTGGATATCAGTGGATGAGACAACCGATTTATGTGGCCGATACATAGCAAATTTCGTAGTTGGTAAGCTACATCCAGACGAACCCGGCAACCCTCTTCTTCTTGCTTGCAAAGCACTAGAGAAAACCAACCATAGCACAATAGCAAGATTTGTAAATGATTCTCTGCGACTACTATGGCCATCTGAAATTGAGAATAATTGTTGTAAGGTGCTTGTATTACTCGCAGATGGAGCTTCCTATATGTTGAAAGCAGCAAAGGCCTTACAAGTATTTTATCAAAATCTTATACACTTAACCTGTTTACCGCACGGATTACACCGTATTGCAGAAAAAATACGCGCACAGTTTCCAGCTGTTAGCGATTTAATTGCAAGTGGGAAAAAAACTGTTTCTGAAAGCACCAGCTCGTGTCCAGTTCTACAAAGATTGCCTACCTCAGGTTCCTCTACCATCTGAACCTGTCCTAACTAGGTGGGGGACATGGATATCCGCAGTTTCATTTTATCAGGATAATTTCAATCAAGTAAAAGAAGTGGTTACGAAACTTGAAGATGAGTATGCATGTGTCCGTGAAGCAAAAGTGGTGTTTGGAAGTGATACTGTTTATCAAGATGTGAATTTTATTCATACACATTTTTCTACAGTTTCAATAGCTATTCAGAGCTTAGAATCTTTTGGTGCGCTCCTTCACGACTCACTTCAACTCGTTCAAAAATCAACTTGTTCACTGATTTCCGCTCCAGGCGAAATTGGAGAGAAGATTAAATTCAAGTTAGAAAAGGTTTACAATATTATATTTAAGCATCCTGTTGCACTCCATATGATAAATGCACTTGGGACGGAATTTGTATCATTATATCATTTAGAAAAGGTGTTGAAATCGAACCCAGGACTAAAAAGGATTCAGTCAGTTATTCAGTACTTTAGTGGAATTGGGGTATCTTTGCCAGATGAATGTTCCGAACCTTCGGCCCCTGTGTATAAATACTGTCTAATCACGTCAGTTGATGTAGAAAGATCATTATCAGCCTATAAACTCATTTTGACGGACAACAGACGCAGTTTGTCTCCAGAAAACACTGAAAGACCTCTAGTTGCCTATTGTGAGGCGAGTCTGTATAAAGTGACCTGTTTCTTAAGTGCATATTGTTTTATTTTTGGTGCATATTTTCCCGCTTTTTAGCGCATATTTTAAGTGCTTTGGTTCATATTTTAAGTGTTTTTATCGCATAAAGATCCGGGCCCAAGTGATTTCTTTTCCGCTGTTTATTTAGTACTGAAAGAGATGGAAGAGAAAACATGGATCATAGCTTAGTAGCTAGTTTGCTGCTAGAAGAGGAAGAAAAATACGAGAAAATGTTACAAAAATGTTAAGTAGATCGATCAGAACGATGTGTACAAAAGTAGCTGCAGTGACTGGGAATGATGATGCCGGGAAATGAACCTACGCTGTTGACATAATGCTCATATTCGCTTGCACAATTAAATGGGATGACAATTTTTCGTAATCATCACTGCCAAATTTTTCATGCATATATCCATCTTGTCTTCGTTATGACGATTTGTTAGTGTTTTCAACAATTCCATTCTACATTTAAATATATCTTTCATAGCCTCCAAGCACAAGGTTCAGATATTTACTTTCTCATATATAGAAAGATTTTTGTCATCTGATATTTTAAATATGCGCTTCTTTTTATTGAACACAAACGTATGAAACTTTCCCAGATCGTTCTACGCCATCCGGAAAATGGTGTCAGCTAGCAACACCGAACTGACTAATAAGATGGTGTCGTATATTAGGGATCGAAACGGATTTGTTAGCCGAACCTTTAGTCTTTTAGTGATTCTCGTTGTGCTATGGAGAGGCAAGTCGTCGCTAGTTTTCTATTCGTGTTGAAACAGTGAGAGTCATTGTCTGTTGAACAGTTTGAGGAAGTAGATAATGTGCGCTAAACGTGCGAAAGAGTATAAACGTAGCTCATCTCTCCTGTAGAAGAAGTCGGCATAACAGGAAGCCTAAGTAAATGCCTGAGACGTTCAGGGTGACAGATTTGTATCTCAACCAGCACAGCATGGAACATCTCTCATGACATCAACAATTCCGTACTTCTCTTCTTTTCCGACACTTTTGAGTCCTGTTGCATGGGTATCCTATGTTATTTGAGGAAGGATTTTTGTGACTACCAAACTCATCGAACTTAAACCCTTGCGTTGTTTTCTGTGGATTTCCTTGAAATGCCGGAGTTTTCATAAATATCTGCACACAATTTCGGAACTGCTATCCAGTCACGGAATGAAGCTGTTCTACAGAGACACTAACCATGGTCATAAAAATTTTGTTATTCGTTTGCAAAAGTTCATGATCTCCGGGGAAGTAACATGAAATGGTTTAATGTAACACATGGTGTATGAAAGATATATACACTTGTGCTCACTAAAAAAGAAATTCTACATATTTTAAAGTGTCAAAACCTTAAAAAGAAACTTGATATATTAAAGTATATGAGAAAGTATTGTGATGGTGACAGAATTGATTTCGAGATTTTGATGAATTTACATTTTCTGATCCGTCTAAATGCAAAAAAAAAAAAAAGTGATATTGGTACGCTGTCTCTCTCTATGTCTTTATCTGGATGTACGCATGGTTGTGCGCCTCGCTGGCATCTGAACGGCCGAACGGATTTTATTCATATTCAGCATTCTCATGTCGGCATGTTGGTTTCTGGTTGAATCTGAATATCGCAGCTCCAATTATAGTTATCCTTGACAGGCGCCCTCAAGCATAAACTTGCGATTTTATCCAAAACAAATATGATAATTCTGATTTCATTTTAGTAGGGTCTGGAAACCGTCTAAGCAGAGCTGAGTAAGTGGCGTGTCCAGGAGAATAATGGTACATGCACTAGGGACCAAAACGGGAAATACCGAGTTTGTAGAAACTGGCATTGTATTACCGGTCAGACGTATTTAATCATTGTTAGGTATTCAGCAGCCAACAACGGTATTATCAAGCAGCAACAGATTCCTTTTCCAAGATAACGTAGTCAAGGTCAACCGTATACGATAATGTATGTTTAGTTAATTTACACCGATTTTATTTTGAGTATGGAACTACGGATAGAATTACAGGAGTTGTGACCTAGCTTGAAATTCATACAATAATCGAGCTTGTGATTCAAGTAACGACTGACCCATTGACTCGATTTTAGGGAGAGTTAAAGTAAAAAAAAAAGTAAAATTATCCCTATAACAGGCCGTGGAGGCCCATAGGGTTGTGAGATGTTGAGGTTCCCACATTTTCCAGACAATCGGCTCATAGATGCTGGCCACCCTTTACCCCCAAGAATATCCGTGGTACTGATGTCTGTTAGAGGCTGAATCGACCGCAGGGCCATTCTGCGGCTGGAAGGATTAGGTCAATTGAAGAAAATCCAACGACCTCATCGGGATTCAATCCCACGACCTTCCAGATTGTAGCATAGTGCCTCAACCAACTATGCTACCGCGTGCCCCCCTTTTAAGGAGAGTTAATATATATTAACATGATAGAGTTACATTTGAAAATATCTGGTATTTTGCTCTATAATATGAGAACTACATTAAACATTTATTTTACTTGTTAAAGTTTTATTGCCAAAATTATAGTTGAAATATCAGATAGCAACATATCACTGGTTTTAGGCTATCGCGGTGGTTAGTTGTTGGTGTTAATTCCTTTCTTGAGATGCCATGGGCAATGATGCCAACGTACCAGAAGTCGACTTCGACACTGATGATGGAGACAGCACGTCCCTCTGAAACTTCAGCATTATTGCCCACAAGCACCCGTGTAACAACCCTAGAACAGAATTAACTTCGACATATTAACACTCGAATTTTTCATTTTACATTTTCTAAGTATGACAGGCTCCCTGATCTGGCCATTTACAATGTCGCAGTGATGTAGCCAAACCAGTACCCATTTCTCCTGTCTTTATTTTGAAATAATTATCTTTCACTAGCTTCCACATTTCGTACAAATTTTCGAGAAAACAAAGACTTTTGTGAACATACAACTCAAAATATATTGTAGCGTGTACAGCCGTTGCTATGTAACAATATTAGGCGACTAAAGAGCGACGGTTTCAAGGCAACGAACACGTACGCAACAATAGAAGAACCGCATTTTCTTTGCGATTCATGCCGAGAAGTTATAAATAGGTCAGTTGGAGTTGAGTTCGAATATTTGCACTGTAGTCGTATGAGTCGTAGGAAGCAATGAAAAGGGAACCTAGTGCCTGGGGTTATAACTGTACCACCCTGGCCCTGGGAAATAGAAGTACTGGGTCCTAGATATCCAGGTTTGGGTGTCTCGAATCTGAGACAGTAACGGGACTTGGAGCCGAGAATTACTGCTCCAGCGAGGGCCAGCAGCAATTGTGTACAACAGACACATCCTCTCATCAGAGAAGATGTTACACTAGGAATATAACCGCAAGGGTTCAGTTGGAAAATAATACTGATCGTGAGTCTATTATGGTTTGGCTCCAAGATGAACTGATTGGCGGTAAACCGCCAGTCATAAAGTAACTCTGACTTCGACTCACAATGAGCTGAGTTGAGTTCTGCAAGGGAGGCTGAGAATACACAGCGGTATAGTTCACTTAAGGGTTCAGTTACCGAATATTCGCCGGGCAGTAACGACGTGAGCACAGAAACTGAAGGATCTCTAATCCTGAGGGCTGTTAACAAGCAACGACTAGTAAAGATACTCTAGGCTGGAGAAGACTTAGCGTGTAGTAATTCGTAAAATATGGAAATGAGTGATAAAGTTGTAAGTGCTAGTAGTTCCAAGTATTGTGTATAAGTGGTCAATAAATTCATTCACCAGTTCATACTCCGTCGAGAATTACTCACACTGGACCATATGAAATATTGGACCTTACTAATAGTTGTTACACTTGTAGACTAACTGTTATTAATTTGCTTATTTCAGACTTCTATCGCGAACAGAAATATTCAGGTCTCTTGAATTTGTCATCTGGATGTCATACAGTCATATAAGCATGATTGTTCAATGACAGCCCTGCTCCGAAAGTTAGTACCTTCATTCCTAGTACCACCAATTAATCACACTAAGAAGCAGAATGTAACAGAATTCTGGAATAAATGGACGTTTGCCCATCGCGTGTGAGTCATTGATGGGGCAACGCATAGGTGGATTTGAGTTTCCTGACGCCCTGAGGCATACTGATTTAGCCGCCCTAGAACATATAGAAAAAATAGGTGTAGGACAAAATGTGTGATATGGAGTGGGGAGAAAAGTGATTAGGGTAATGTACGTAATTGTAAGTACCTACCGGTTTGTCTGAACAAAAAAGAGTTACTTAAAAGCATAGAACTGAAAAATGTTAATTTTGATCACTACTGAAAACAAAAACGCACCTAAATTCAGGGTAAAAGTGATTTTGTCGGACAGTTGGATCTTTTGGTACATTTATATTTTTGACTTGCTGCCTCGCCACAAGAGGGCATCACTTTCTGTTTATTTTGTGTTGGAGAATGTGTCACACTTTAGTTCTGCAGTGAACACCTACTGATTAAAATATTTTCGATATTTGTCAATCAGACAAGAGTTCAACCAAGTCGTGTGCAATTATATTTACTGGTAATACTGCTTGTTACAATGTTGACATGATGGTAATTTTTATCCCATCCATGGTCCAAATATTCCAGGATGCTATAAAGTGGTTCTCTGATGTAATCTAACCAAGTGCGGTTATGGTATACAGAGAAATAATCAGTGTTAACAAATATAGAGCAGTAAATTTGGAGGGTATATCTGCTAGCCGGGGCTTGTTGGACAAGTAGTTTAGACGCTGTTGGACATCTCTTTTGGACCTGTCCAAAATATCTAAACTGAAATATATATATATATCTGTATTTCCGCAAGCAAAACTTCTTATCTTGACAGACAGGCTTCAGCTGGTTGAGAATATACGTAGTTTCTTAAGGTTTGGAACTATTAGTGCATATTCTTTCATTCCAGATACATGGGGTTTTCAGGTTAATTTAATGAAACCTTGAACTTAGAGAACGCGCCTAATATCTATCGCAATTTTCCTTAAGAGCAAGGGCAAACGAAGGAAACAAGCAACCGCAATGCAACCGCAATTTTCCAGAATTATAAGCCTGAGTTGAAGACATGTTACTGAATGTAGCAGTGCAAATTTAGGAAACTACAACACAACTCGTGGAGAGACTGAGAAACTCAACTTCCAGGCAACGGATTATGCCAGTCTTCTCACAATTGCGTTGCCGCGTGGTTTCCTAATGTCAGCTGTTCTATAAGGCGCTTCAATTACTCATTTGATACGAAAGGTTGACGAAGCTGCTAATTCTGTTTTGTGCAGTTACTTGAGCAAGAGCCTGATATATATATATACACAGACTATTGTAGGCAGGACAAAATAGATTTGGCTTGGAAAAGAATTCTCACGAGATGAAGGAGCCTGGATCCAGACTAAGTTCTTTCGAAACATTATAAGCGCCTCAGCTTAAACTGTTGCAGAAGAACGGACGCACCCAATGTTTTCTTTTCCTAACATTGTATTTAAGCATCCTGTTCATTAATATATCATTTATTTCAAATATATTTCCGTCTTAAATGCGACTTATTATACAGTCATTCTTCCTCCACATTACATGGTTCGGCTATATACGGCCATCCTCAGGTGTCTTCTCCGTGATTTTAGTCCGCAAGCGAACTATACCGACCGAGCGACCACCGGTTGTCGGCGAAGTTTAGTGCCAACTTTTGCAGATAGAGGGTATCTTGCTAAAATAGTTACACTATATGTCAGAATTTCCTATCGTGTGTGAACGCAATATATAATGATTAAAATAAATTGACCATAATTAAAACAAATTAATTAGCATCCCAATAGTTTCATTATGGTCGTCGTCCTGTCTTCTCACGCTGTCTCAGCTGGTCTCAACTACCACCATATTATGACAGGATCATTATTAATATCTTCCATTGCAGAAGGTAAGTGCATGAAATTAAAAAATATAATTATGCATTACGTCGGAAGAACATACCCATTTAACACACTGAGATATTGGGTTTTCGGACTTTATCCATCGTCCTGGTTTTTGATATAACTAAGAAAAACACGACGTTTCGGAAACTGGATCTGTTTCCGTCCTCAGGTGAAGGAAAACACCTATTCTGTTGGGTCCCTCAATCACTGGTCCAATGTTTTTCTTAGTTATCTTAAAACCAGGATGATGGATAAAGCCCGAAAACCGAATATCTCAGTGTGTTATACACCATCGTCAGAATCCTATAGTAAATACCCATTTAAGAAGTGAGCAACTACTCAAACATAATTTTCTTCAGTGTGCGCCTGCTAATCAGGAAACCAGTTGCTTACTTGAAATTGGTGATTTTTCTCGAAAATTGGCGTTGCATTGCAGTTGCCAGTTTCCTTGGTGTGTCTCGTCCTAAGGTTTCGCATGGCGGTTATTGCTTTATTGTTTCAGATGCCAAGATCTAGAATTAGGAATAATACTAGAAGAATGTGGTCTGAGGTAGCAATGGTTCATGCCATTGCGGAGTATAATTCTGGCAGAATGAAACTTGCCACTGCCGTGAAGGAGTGCGCTGTTCGACGAACTACTTCAGGCAGAGAAGCAGCAGAATACGGTGGACGACAACATAATCTAGTGGCATATAAGAGAAATTCCGCTTTGGGATTTGAAAATGAGAAGTTCAGGGAACACATCTTTAAATTACAACGTACTGGTCATGGGATGACTTTGGCGGAGTTCAGAAGAGCAGCTTTCAAATTCATAAAAAAAAATGGCGTTTACAGTAAATTTAGTGCTGAGAAATATATGGTAAAAGTGTAAATTAAAAGACAGCTGCACGTGGCAATGGGCAGCAGCAATTTGACGGAGATGAGAACAATTTCTGCAAAAAGTGCAGAGATAACTATTGTGACACAAATTACGAATATTCTTCGAATTACTCTCTGAAATATCACAAGTGTCAAGAGTCCTGCTACGATGATAAGCGGAAGAAGAAGCTTGTGAAACTCATGCCTACGTATTGACAAAATATCATTATGTAAGTCGACAAATATTACGAGAGTTCAATTGAATGCAATACAGCTCTGTTTATGATGAACTAGCTCTACGTTTATAACATTTTCAGTAGAAAATTATCTTCATTCATTATGTCCAACAAGCTCTATGCTAGAGTCCTTCGGACACTTAGAGTGGGACAGTTAAGTTCACAGTAACACTACTAGCGCCATCTATGGGGATGAACGGGAGAGCGTTAATTTGTATGATGTGCAAGTTTCATCTTGTTTGGTTGATGCATATGAGGATTACAGTTGTTTAGGTGAAGTCAGTTTTTCCGTTGTGTCAAAAGTTTCAAAACGGAACAAGATTAGCTAATAAAGTGCATACGGTGAAGAAGGTTTATCAGGAACAAATGTGTTTGAATGGCATAAAAGATTCAAAGAATGGCGAGAGTCGTTACAAGGCGATGAACAGAAAGGCCATCCTACAACTTCCAGAGAAGAATAATCGACGGACATTTGCCCTAAAATCGAACTTTGAATGTTCGGATGTTAGACGAAATGACAGGGGCCAATAGAGAGACAGCACATAAGATATTAGTCGAAAATTTCAAGAAGAAAGAGTCTGTGCTCATTTTCTTCCTCATTTATTAATGCCGGATCAAAAACATCAACGCGCTGCATCGTCTGTTTAAATTTTTTAAATGATTGATAACGATAGAAACGTTGAAAAAGGATTGGAACGGGTGATAAAATCTGGTGTTTCATGTAGGATCCAGAAACAGTATGTCAAAATGCAACTTTGTTGAGTCCAAATAAACCGAGAACTCAGAAAATGATAATGCAAAAATCGGATGTGAAAATAATGTTGACTTCATTTTTATGCTAAATATACATAATTCTTCATGAATTTGTTCCAGAAAAATAGCCTGTACACGGTAATTTTTTTAAAGAGGCGATTAAGAGATTGATCGCTCGAGTTCATCGCGTTAGGCCTGAGATTCAGGAAAGTGAGTTCTGGTATCTTCTGCACGTCAATGCACGGGCACTTTCTTTGGGGATCCTTTCCGAGATTTTGGCGAAACAAGGGATCCCCGCATTATCTCATCCAACCTACTTTCCTGATTTTGCATTAGCTGACTTTTTGATTTCTTAAATTAAAAGTTGCGATGAAAGGGACGAGGTTTCGGTAACAGTGGTTGATTCAAATTCTAAATTTGTTGAAATCAGCGGTGGGTCAATGGAAAAGACGGTAGCAATGGAATTCTCAGCAAGTCGAAAATAGGGAAATGTACGTTTTAGGCAGCTCTCTCCTATGGCTGTGTGACTTCTTGCTGAGATATAATTCTGGACTGCATCATCATGCGAGATAAAGCATTCCGTTTGCACATACACTAGAAATCAGCAAATGCGAATAAACAAAATTCTGTATTCAGCCACAGGCTGACTCATTCTCGCAGTGTTAAAGGAAATACGTACAGTTGAACTTCTGTGTCAGATTTTCAGAATCTTTTATACCAGAATATCTGTGATTCCTGATGCATGTGATAAAATAATCATTACTGCTTGCTGTTTACATAGTTTACCAAGAGATGTTTACTCGGAGAAGAACGAATATCCACATTATGTCTTCTTCCTTCTACTTTCTTCTTCTGTGTGCGCTACAGTCCATGATGAACCTTGGCATCTTTTAGATTGCTCGCCATTGGTTCCGATCCTGTGATTTTCATCTCACATCATCCATATCTTCTTCAACACAATCGAACCACCACATAGCAGATCTGCCTATTCCCTAAGTGCCCTCTGGTTTATGTATAATTAGCATACTGCAAGGGTTCTGCTCCTGCGTTCTGAAAACTTGTCCCAGCCATCAAAACCTCCCTATTTAGATCATTTTCACTATATCTGGTGAGTTATATTGTAAAGTGGATGGCCAGAGCGTTGCTAGGCAACGAACAGGTAAATACCCCACAAAAGGCAACAGTAGAAAAATCGCCGTTTCTAGGCACGACCTTGTTGAGGATCGTGGACTCCACGCTACGCGGTAACACGCGTTGCCAGCAGTGACGTAACATCTGCTATGGTAACAGGCCAGTAAACACTCTGCCCCTCCCCGCGGTGGCATAACAGCACTTCTCACTGTGACGCAACAAGGGAGACCGCTGTTACTACGTGGCAACCGGGAAAAATATAAGAGGCCGGCTGAACAGTATGTGAACTGTTTTGTGTGTGTGTGTTGTGAATCCAGACAAGCAGCCAGAGAGCAGTGGAAGAGAAGGACCCAGTGTGCAGTGGGAGCCAGTAGAAGCCAGACAGAAGGCAGTGGAAGCCAGCACGGAGAGTTCGACAGTTCTACAGTATACTGAGAGTTGTTAATATGAAAGGAGCGACTGTGAAACGACTTGTTCAACATTTTGTGTTATAGTTACGTTGAATTGTAGTTATGGCGTTGAGTAATAAAGTGACGTCACAAGAATACACTCCTTGAAGACTTGTTACACGACCGACCTGTAAATAACAATCAGTTGAGTGCGTTACAACAATAGGAGTCAAGAACGAAAGATATTTTCTATGTGGTCCTTGTGAAGCTTATATAACGAATATCTGTTATAGCTTAGACCCCCACCGTGACCCTGCAAGTTGTAGGAGGCGACGAAAAGGGAAGTCTCGAATGTGAAACAGTAAAGTATGGTCGTGAGTCTCAAGGGACTCAGACCCAAGAAATACTGCACTGGCAAGGGCCAGCAGCATGTACAGAAGACAGACCCGCCCTCTCATTAGAGAAGGCGTCCCAGAAGAACAAGACCATAACTATCAAACAGTAATAAATATCTGGTCATGAGCCCCAGGAGGGTGTTCGACACCAAGACTTACTGATTGACTGACCGTCAGTCGCAATGTGACTTTGACTTAAACTAGAACGAGAGACGATTGCAGACTTGTTATAAGTGAAGTGAATGAAGTGACAGTTCAGTTCAGCAGTTGTAGGCTGGAGGATTCGAGGATTCGTCAAGAAGACGTCATTCAAGGCAGTTCAGTAGTTGATGTGTTAACCTTGAGAGTGTTATACTTGTTCATGTGTGTCATATAGATATAGCATTCATGAAAGTGTAACAAAAATTATAGTTACGACGGGTGAAGTTATCCAATAAATCGAGATATCAAATCCGGAACCCATTATTTACTGTCGCTTTAGCAGGATACACATGAGAATACAATTTAAAGTGTTCATGGTTATACCTTGATCCCCACATACCATTTTCCTTAATTGGGCCATGCATTCTTCTTAATATCCTTCTTTCAAATATTCGGAGCATACTTTCATCTTTCCGTGTTAGGGTCCAGCTTTCACGTTCATAAGTAAGTATAGGCCTAACAAGAGTCTTATATAGAGCACATTTTGTCTGTCTCCCTAAATATCGAAAATGTAATTATATCTTTAGGCAATTACTAACTCGATTTACCATTATATATAATTCTCTGTTTTATTTCAATGGTGACATTATTATCTTCTGTTGGAGTAGATCCAAGTCATTTGAATCCCCTCACCCTTTCAGATTCCTCGTCATCCACTTTTAGCATTTTCGAATTAGATTGCCTTTTTGTTACTGCCATATATTTCGTTTAAGTCCCATTTCCTTCGTTGCTTTGCTGAGGTTTATAATAGCTTTTCCAGCACACTAAAATACTGCCGTCTACATAAGCCCCACCACCATGTAAATGTAGGGATGCAAGGGTACCTGTATACGACCCAAATGTAGAGGTACCAATAAATAGGAATCTATTCGAAAAGGAGGAGGTTGTGTTAATATTGAAGGTGTACTGAATAACTGAATTGTAACAATTGAATAACTGAGAGAAGTAGTTCCTCCACCTATTCAAAATGTGGGAATCGACAAGCAGATCACCATTCTCATCCTTCACGAAGTTACTGCTAAGTTGGTCACCCCTCTTAAAGTCATTTATTCCCTTGTACAGGTCTCTAATGTTCTTGTTCTTACTGTTTATTGCAAGCTCATCAATTTTGACTTTCAGGTATTCCCTTTATCTATTCCTGAAATGGCTGTTGGTTTCGCGACTTATATTTTTCAGATTATTCCCATTTATTTCACTTGGATTTTGTAACCACTGCAATTTGGCTTGTTTTCTTTGGTCTAGTAATTCTGAACATCCTTAATCGAACCATGGCTTTTGCTTCTTCAGTCCATAATAAACTATACTTTCTTTGGCAGAAATTTTGAAATTCTCTCTAATAGTTTCCCAAGCTTTATTGACATCCACCTCAGTGCCTAAGTTTTCCACAGCTGCGAACCTATTTGAGATTTCAACTCGATACTGCTCCTTACACTTTACCTTGTTTAATTCCTTGAGCATAAACCTCTCCATATGAATTCTGTGTTGTTTGCTTATTCATTCCCAGTCTTTCCTAACCTTTGCCACCACGAGTTAGTGGTCAGTGTCACAATCTGTTGCCCTGAATGATCGGACATCAGGTATACCTGAATGTCGTCTCCTATCTATCAAAATGTAGTCAATTTGATTTTGCATCTTTCCATTAGGAGATGCTCAAATAAATTTATGAATGTTGCGGTGGGGAACATTGTAATTTGATGGTAAGGTTTTTTGATGTTGCCAAGATAACTACTCTAAGAAGTACAATAGACCACTGTAGGTCTCGGTGCAAGGGCCGAGGAGGCCTACCCCTCATACATTCATAACTACTCTAACACCATTATTACTACTAATGTCATGCAAACTCTCATTCCCAATCGTTTGTTGGAAAATGCCTTCTCTGCATACTTTGGCGTTGAAATCTCCTAACAAAATTTTCATAGGGTATTTCGGGAATTTATCAAATACCTGTTCTTGTTCTTCGTAGAACCTGCCCTTTATATCATCAATTTAACTTTTCCTACTATACGTTATATCACACAACTGCGCTATATTGATATCCCATCTCCTGGTGTGAGAAACTCCTTTCATTCCATGAAGTAGAACATAATTCGAGTACCCGCTGTCAGAAGAGAACGCTGTTGCCCCACTGTTAAATCCCAGAATCAGTGCAACCAGGGATCACTGATAGATAATTTGTGACATGTTGCACAAGCCTGCGACATGGTGGGCTTCCACATTGAGGACTACTGCCTCAATTTCATCGACTGCTGCTCGCGGCGTCTGGGATGCAGGGTGGATCGCAACAACATGCTGGTGGAGCTGGCAGGTCGCACCGTCCATATCAAGGCACTGCCCATCGGAATTCCCTTCGATCGCTTTGTGCAGCTAGCCGAAAACACGCCACGGTTCCTCAAACTGGCAGAGTCTGAGAAGATCATCCTCGGCGTCGATAGACTGGATTACACAAAAGGCAAGTCCAAGCAATTAGTTTCCGTCACTTAGCAACAGATAATTTTTATTAAAAAGTAGTTCTGTATCCGAATGGAAAACCAGTGTTGATCGACACGTAGTACGTATACCTATGCAGGATACGTAAAGTCCACATACGTAGTAAAAAATCACCTTTTACTAGTATCAAAATTGATTAAAATTAAATGTTACCACTCTTTTAAAAGAAGTAGGGATATTTACATCGTTTCATTCGTAATGAAATCAGTTTTACATAAGTCTATTGTTATAAGTTTTCAGGAGCATATTTTAGTTCAGAGGTTCCCAAAGTGTGGGGCGCGCCTCCCTGGGGGGGGGGGGCGAGCGGTTTTCTGGAAGGGGTGTTCTTGTTTGTAGGAAAAACTATTTTAAAAGAAATATGGACCAAGTTTTTTAAAATCCTTGTCTTGGTTAAGGTAGTTTAGTTGTCATGTAATACTATAGAATTTAAATTTGTAGAGCATTGGTGGTTTTACGAAGTAAACGATAATATAAGTCAGCGTACTGCTAAGGACTCAGCTTGTGGCTCTGTGAGGAGTCCTAGCAAATTTACCATTAAACCACCTCAAACCACCGTTGTTATAAAGTACGAGAAAACTACTCAACTCTCAAGGTGGCCATTTCCACCCCTCACTTTTCTCCATCCTCTAGGGTCGGAAAGCTGAGTCCCGAGCAATGCAACTGTCGTTACAGACCTAGTGAAGCTATCGTTGCTGGTGTAAGTTAGTGACTAAAGACATTTATATTGCAGATGTTCTTCAGAGATAGGCTTCGTTGACGTAGTAGCATTTCTATGATATAGTACGTAGAATACGATGCGTTAACATGTAAATATGTTAGTTCCTTAGTGTACACAAGCAGAACATACATCCCGCAATGTTTACCACGTGTAATCGTTACAGTCCAGAGTTGAGTACTAATAAGTGGTGTGTTCAGAAATGTAGAAAATGCACAGATTTTTAAAGGGTATAAAAATAAAAGCAGACGACGAACCAACAGGAAATAGTAGTCGGGGTTGTAACGAAATCAAAATCCGTAACTATGACGAATCGTATTTGTTGTAGGTTTCACGAGTGCTATAGTTAACAGTCAAGAACGACTTCGTTGTGTTTTGTGTCTCAGTATGTTAGCAGCTGGCAGTATGAAGCCAAATGAACTGAAGTGGCACTTTGAAACGAAACATTCAGAAATGAAAAACAAGCCCGAAAAATACTTCCTTAGAAAACGTTTGAAATTCGCATCGAGCAAAAGTTTCCTTAACACTATTACTCCACCATTCAAAGCCCTCTTAGCATCTAATCATGTGTCATACAGAGTAGCACAAGACAAGAAGTTGCACACGGTCGCTTAAAATGTGATACACCCTGTTGCGACATATATGGTGCAAACAATGTTCGGTGAAGTATGTGTTAAAAGAAAACTCCATGATTTTAGTCCGCAAGCGAACTACACCGACCGAGCGACCGCCGCTTTTCGGCGAAGTTTAATGCCAAATTTCCGGATACAGAGTGCCACGTGGTCAACGCAACGAATCCCCACGGCCGTTAATATCGGTTTTCTACACTGGAGCCGCTATTTCTTTGAAACAGCTCCACAATTATCATCACGAGGCTGGTTCCAGACCCAATAATTCTCAGAAAAAATCTGGTAAAGGGTGTGTCCAGGTTCTGTTAGGACTGTGTTAATTAAAAATACAAGATGTGAATTATTTTCAAAATTTCACTCTTTTTATTGAAAATAGTATCCTTCTGAATCAATACATAGATGGAATCGAATGAAAAGTTTTCGAAAAAGCCACTGTACTCCTTTTGTGGAATCGCATTTAAAAGTGCCGTACAATTGCTCTGGATGTCCTGGATGGTGTCGTGACGGTATCCTTTCATCTTCAACTTAACATTTGGGAACAACCAGAAATTTGCTGGAGCCAAATCTGGCGAATGCGGAGGATGATCAAGGACTGTGATCCCTTTTCTGGCCAAAAAATCACGAACGTTCTTCGATTTGTGGGGTGGGGCACTGTCGTGGAGGAGCGACCAGGAACCTTGCTCTCGATATTCAGGTCGAATTCGAAGAATTCTCGCCCACAAACGATTATAGTAATCAGAATTCACTGTTTGACCTTCTGACAGAAATTCCTTGTGAACAATTCCTTTGGAATCGAAGAAAACGGTTAGCAGTGTCTTTACTCGACTCTTTTGCATGCCACTTTCTTTGGTCTCGGTTTCTTTGGGCTCAATCACGCTGCACGCCGCTTTGTGAGAGGTTCATATTGAAAACACCAAGTATCGTCACCAGTAACAATCGATTTTTTAAATTTTGTATCACTTTGGGCCGACCGTAACATGTCTTCGCAGTGTTCCATTCTGGCATGTTTTTCATCGCCTGACAGCGCGTGCGGTACAAACCGTGCACAGACCTTCCGTTTGCCCAAATCCTCGGACAAAATTTGATACACAGTACTTTTTGGTATTCCCAAAAGCTTCACGATGAGTCTTGCAGAAACACATCTGTCTGTTGCAAGGATTTCGGTCACTTTTTTCACATTTTCTTCAGTGCAACTTGTTTTCGGCTTTGATGCACGTGGAGCGTCTTAAACATCCTCTCTGCCGTCACGAAATATAGCATACGGTCGAAAAATGTTAGAGAGACTCATACAATCACTACTGTACACACTTTTTCTCATTTCATACGCTTCTCCGGCTGTTTTGCCTAACTTCAAACAAAATTTGATGTTGGCTCTCTGTTCAACCGCCATTTTCCGACGAGCGTCAGAACAGTACTGTTACATTCAGGGTCAGAACACGTGATGCTGCAATGCTTGTGCTTTGAAATTATAGTCAGCCACAGCTGAAACTTCAAGAATCTTAACGCCACAACTCGCCAACAGATGACATTGCAGAGCAAAAAAAAAAAAAACTCCTAACGGATCCTGGACACACCGTGTATGTGCTCAACAGGTTCGTAATATAACACCGTCTTTCAAAGGAATGCTGATCTATCAGAAGACGTAGAACAGCTTATTGAGAAGTTGACAAACACTTTTCTTTTCAATATACATTGAGAAAGAAACTGTTTCTAGTGGTATTGGTCTCTTGATAATTTACGTCAATGTTTTGAAGGCACAGCAATTAATGAAGACATGTTTTTCTGCACACCTATAAAAAGAAGATTTACAGCAAAAGAACTCTTCAAAATTGTAGATGATTTCATGAAAGAAAAATCATAAAATGATTAGACTGTGTTGGAGTATGCACCTATCCAGCTAGCGTAATGGCGGGAAATAGAGACTGACTGAAGGCCTTAACTAAATCATCAGCACTGAAGGCTATGTGAACACACTGAATGATACATCGTGAATCACTGGCTACGAAGGAATTATGCGCAGAACTGTGTGAAGTGATGGATGCAGTGATCGAAACTGTACATAACGGCTCGTCCACTGAAAAGCAGACTTTCTGTAGAATAATGCGAGGAAATGCGGACACAGTATCAGTCACCAGTGTTTAACTGTAATTCCGTTGGCTGTCGAGAGGCACGGGGACAGGCCACCTCGGCGACTCCCTCCAGACAGGTACCGGAACAATACGAGCTGTGACAAACACCGTGACAGCTTCGTCCAGTTTAGGGTAAACATGTTTGTCAAGTGTACCTTCACGGTCATGTACTGCAGAAATGCAGAGGGGATTCAGAACTCCTGTCTGGTATTCTGGAGATCTCGAATTCAAATCTTGGCCCGGAGACCGGCTAACCTCATTTTCCTGGTTCTCCTCAGCCCCTCCGTGCAGATGCTTTTCAAGCTGCGGATCGCAACCCATCAGTGGGTCGTGGGGTGTAATTCATTAGGTCGCGGTTTGCCAAGTAATGTGCTGTAAAATAAATTTCCCCGTATAAACGTCAGTGAAGTGTTCAAAATTATTGTTTTTTTTTTTTAATTTTATAACTCAATAAAGGAATTAGAAATACAAACGTAAACTCTACGTAATTCCTAATTGAATCGTCCTGTTGTGGCACGTTCTTACCATTTAAGGCGTATTTCCGTCGAATACAATGATTGAAAGTGACATTATTCCAAAATGACAAAACAAAGGCACACCTTGATGTTTTTATAATAACTATTCCAATATATGCATAAACTACAACATGCTACAACTACGAAACTGAATTATCAGATATGTTCTGAACATATAATTCAGGTACATATTTTGTATATTATTGCAAGTGACATTGAAGATGAGTTTACTATTGTAATTTCGAATAATATCACTTTTATCGGAGTGTGTCTCCAATAAAATATGACATCGTAACTGACAACTTAAACTCCACATGTGTGACCTCGGCTTTTGGGAATCGGCCGCGTAGAATGTCAAAGGTTTTCCTGGAATTCTGCAAAATTTTAGTTGCCATCTTCCAAAAAATGAAGCCATACAATTATCGCCAGTCGCAGAAACCTAAGAACTAAAATCAAACTCTATATATTTGACACTATTTCTCTTCGGTTCTGTTCAGTTCTCTTTTCATTTCTGTCAATTCCATGGAATGTGGTAGTTATACAGAGCTTTTCTCAATGAACCAAGTTGCCTGACTCTCTTACCGTCCTATTGTCAGCAGGAAGTTGTAACAGTTATTCTCGAAGAACCATATCGACTTTCTTACCATCGGCTTGTTAGCCGGAACCATAATTCCCGAGAAAAAGGAGTCTATATCGGCCGCTAATATCCCGCGCATTATAAACGCGGCCACGCAATTTCATAAAGTAAAAAAAAGAAAAGAAAAAAAGGTTCAGAATAACTCATCCTCACAGGTGCTCAAAACATCTTCATTCTGCCCCTAAACAAACTTCAAGCCTCTTGCAGAGACCGTCTGACACTTGTTTAACTTCCATTGACAAATGCAACAATTTAACAGACGTGCTTAAGTTAATCCAGTACATGGGTATTATTTTAAAGCCCTTTGTTTTTAGGTTTCCCCACATAAAAAAAATCACGGATATTAGATTATTTGTTATTTTTCTAAAACGTGCATAATTATATCGTGACGTGATTACAAAGTCCATTGCAAGGCAACGGATAATTTAAAAAGTGGGCGTACTGCTCGGCAAGGAATGTACAATCAGCAATAGAAGAACTGTTGGAAGCAGTGTTCTCTACAAGGTCCATGCCGAGGCTATATAATCAGGCCAGAGAGGCAGTTGACAGCCAACGGTCGCGACATCCAAAAAGGTGAAGCTTGACATGGAAAATATAATCTGTCTATATATTTTTTAGATCCCAGCGAAAATGTATTCCTTACAGCGGGTTGTGATGTAAGGAGTATGAAAAGCAATGGTCTAGGCCAGTGGTTCCCAAACTGTGGGGCGCGACCCCCAGGGGGGGGGGCGAAGGGCTTGAAAGGGGGGCGCAGTATACTTTCCTACAGATAAAAATTAAAACTGCCCTAAATCAATTAGAAAAGTAACAAAAAATAAAAATACATATAGAAACACTTTTGATGAGTACAGGTTTTAATTATCATGAATTTCAAAATAACTAATAATTAGTCTCTTAACCGGAAATTATAAAACGCGTATTCCAGAGACAGCGTTGATAGTTCGGCAGCAGCCGCATCCTCTGAAATCCTCTGAAGTCTAGACTTTTTAAAATGCTGTGTGAGGAAATGGGTGCCGAACACACTGCTCTGTTGTTTTTTAGTGATGCTCGATGGCTTTCAAGAAGCAAGGTATTAAAGAGAATGTTTAAGCTCAGGCATGAGGTGTCCTGTTTTTTAAATGGGGGAAATCACTCACTGGCAGACAGTTTCATCAACAAGGATTTTTTTTATTGAAAATGGCTTACCTCACAGATATATTTGAGAAACTTCACTTCAAGGGAATGAGGCAACTGTACTTTCTTGGAATGACAATGTGAAGGCATTCATGAGAAAATTAGAGCTCTGGAGAAACACTGATAATCCAGTGCTTCCGATGGACATAAAAAGCTGCCTACTTGATCATCTCATAATGTTGAAAGTTCATTTCGAAAAATACTTCTGCAATGATTTTGATGAATTTAATTGGATTAAAAATCCATTCAAAAATGCTCCTGGGGCATCATCTCTGAATGTAAATGAGCAAGAACAACTCATCCATCTCACTAGTGATACTTCCTTAAAAAGTAAATTTATGGAATTGTCTTTGTTGGAGTTCTGGATACATATTGGCACGGAATTCCAAACTTTGAGCCAAAAAGCATTGAAAATCCTGATTCCTTTCGCAGCAACTTACTTATGCAAAACAGGATTTCTGCTTTGGCAGCTATAAAGTCAAAGTATTGTTCAAGGCTAAATATTGCTAAAGAAGTTAGAGTGGCCATTTCTGATATTATGCCACGTTTTGATAAACTTTGTTCTCAAAAGCAGGCCCATCCATCACACTGAACTTTGACATTAAAATATTTGATTTTCT
Source organism: Cryptotermes secundus (assembly GCF_002891405.2). Taxonomy (NCBI): domain Eukaryota; kingdom Metazoa; phylum Arthropoda; class Insecta; order Blattodea; family Kalotermitidae; genus Cryptotermes; species Cryptotermes secundus. The sequence continues at coordinate 3,457,698 of NW_019730108.1, forward strand.
TTGCAGAAAAAATTAAATACTTGTTAGTTAAATATCGTTTCATTTCAATACATATTTTGGTTAATTGCAAGTGTTAAAACTAATTTTGTATTGTAGGCCTAGTATTGTGATACTTTAATTTTGAGTAAGAAAACTGCTAAATAGTATGTAGAAAAACACAAAATAAACTGAATGAAACGTCAAACATACCATGACTTCTATTTTGATAAAAAAAAAAAAAAAGAACAGGCTGGGGGCCTGAGAGTATTTTTCTCTTTTCAGGGGGGGCTCAGAGGTAAAAAGTTTGAGAACCACTGATCTAGGCTATTGATAGCATCCCTGAATCAACTATAGAGCATTATAGATGGTACACTAAAAATCCTATTATTGCCAATGCTAATCAACAGCATAGAAACAATATTGCATGTTACAGTGAAGCACTTTCCTTGTATTTCTTTAAATGTGCACAGTATGTTTGAATCCAAGTCATAATGGTTTATAAGAGTGGCCAAATCTTATCTCAAGCCATTTTGGTGAGTTATGCTGCAGTTTTATGCAGAATACTAATAACACCGAAATTAATACAAGAAATATCACAAAGTTTATTTCTTGCAACTGTTCATTTGCACCATGTGCAGATGGACAATTGCAAGAAATACACTTTGTAAAAGACTCCAGAGAAATGTATTCAATTACAATCAAGAACTTTTATAATCACATTTCAAAACAAAATCCATCAGGTACTTTTGTCATGAAACATGCTCACTGACAGATGGTCAGACAAACCATGCTCACTACATGTTTGTTGCAAAGACTATCATGCCATATTTCTTGTTTTCTTTCTGTGTAGGTTTAGTTCACAGGATTCTGGCATTTGAACGCCTGCTGGAGAAATATCCGGAGCACGTGGAGAAAGTGACGCTGTTGCAGATCTCTGTCCCCTCACGCACAGATGTTCGAGAATACCGTCAACTCAAAGAGGAGATGGACCAACTTGTGGGACGCATCAATGGCCGCTTCTCTATGCCCAACTGGTCTCCTATTCGTTATATCTACGGTGGAGTAACCCAGGAACAGTTGGCTGCTTTCTATCGTGACTCTGCCGTAGCCTTGGTCACGCCACTCAGAGATGGAATGAACTTGGTGGCAAAAGAATATGTAGCATGCCAAATCAAGGAGCCTGGAGTTCTCATACTGTCACCATTTGCTGGTGCTGGTGGCATGATGCATGAAGCTCTTGTGGTGAACCCCTATGAGATTGACAAGGCTGCTGACACAATTCACAGAGCCCTTCACATGCCACTGGATGAACGAGAGGTGCGCATGAAACAACTGAGACACCGAGAACAGCAGATGGATGTCAATTACTGGATGAATTCATTCCTTGCCAGTATGGGTGCTGTTAATAATTCAGACGAAGCTGATCCTCTGTCAACTAAGATGACACCACTGACTCTTGATGATTTTGATCAATACTTGAACAACCACGTGGACACAATTTGCAAACTGAGCCTCATTCTGGATTATGATGGGACTCTGGCACCTCTAACCTCACACCCAGACTTGGCAATTATGCCAGAAGAAACAAAGCGTGTTCTGGAGCGTTTATCTAACATGCCAGATGTAAACATTGCCATAATTTCAGGTCGAAACCTAGAAAATGTGAAGAAGATGGTGGGACTGGATCAACTCACATATGCAGGGAGTCATGGAATTGAAATACTTCACCCTGATGGAACCAAATTTGTTCATCCAGTACCATTTGAATATGCTGAGAAACTTCGAGAACTGGTACACGATCTGGAGAAGGAAGTGGGTCATAGTGGAGCCTGGGTAGAACACAAAGGTGTACTTCTCACTTTCCATTATCGGGAGACTCCACCACAGCAGAGGGATGAAATTGTGAGAAGAGCTTGCAACATTTTCCAAAAAGCTGGATTCGAACCTCATGAAGCACATATGGCAATCGAAGCCAAGCCTCCAGTCAAATGGGACCAAGGTCGGGCATGCATCCATATTCTACGTACCATGTATGGGGCAGACTGGTCTGAGAGAGTGAGGATTGTCTATGCTGGCAATGAGGCTGCCATGCAGGCCTTGTCTGGCATTGCCTGTACATTCAGAGTGGACTCATCACCAACAGTGAGAACAGGGGCCAACTTTCGACTTGAGGGACCAGATGCTGTACTTACAATGTTAAAATGGGTGGAGAAACAGATGAACAAAAGGTCACCTCGCCTCACACGTTCCCCTCGGCTCAGCAGGTCACCAAAACATCAAAGAAAGCAGAACATGCTTGACTATAGTTTAAGTTTCGAAGATGAAGAAGACATAGGCGGTAACACTTCTTCAACATTTTTGACTAATGGAAGACAGAAACGTTATAACTCAAATTGCCGCAGCTCAAATTAATAGCTTCAGCTAAAAAAAACAGTTGTACTGCAAAATGGTAGTTATGTCAAGGTCAGTTTTAATCAACTGAATATGTTTGGCCAGATGCAGTTCAACTACATAAGGTCTAGTCTGGTACATGAGCTAATTTTGACTATAAAGTATGCACAAAAAATTATCATTGCATAATCAGTATGTTAAAAACAAAAAAAGGTGTGAGCATTGGAGTACAATTTGTCCCATTCCAGTGCCTGTACTCATTACTCTACACTGGTGTTTCCGAAAATGAACACCTGTAATGTATTATTCTGAAGCAAATTAAATTAATTTAAAAAATAAATAGTATATGCTGCCAGTATTCAGCTTTAAAATAAATGTGAGTACAGTGAAACACATTATAACATAATTCCAGGGGATCTGCCCATTTTTCTGTTTCAGACAAATGGTAATTAAAGTGTCCTATTAAGAGACAAAAAATATTTCATCATACATCTCCCATGTATATATGTTTTGTGATGCAAGAAATACAAGCTACGAGTATATTGTACATTACATTGTTATTTAACAGTCTACAATCTCAACTTTCTTTTCTTTCTCCAGTAATCTGCATCTGTCTTGCTGATAGCTGGGTTAAATGAAATGGACAGAAAACTGAACATTAACAACATACTATTTTCGGTTAAATTCATATTTTCCTTTTTTGTTTAAGGTTCAGCTGTTTCCATTTATTACAGGCAAAATTTTATTGGCCTCCAGACTACATTTTTGAGACGAGCCACTTTCTGACAAATACAGGATTCTATTTAATCCAAATTCCATATTAGACATGTACAATCTGAGATTCTATTGGCAGTAAATATTAAGGATACAAAATGAGGTCTGAGGTTCCCACAGTACTGAATATTAAGATTACAGTCTTCTGGGATGTGATGCTATGTACAAGATGCTATCAGAAAGTTCTCAGATAAGGTGAAAAACGAAATGCTGGCTTAATTTAATTTTGGCTGCCATCTCCTTCAAAATAGTTTCCTTGGGAATGTATACAGTGATCCAATCGTTTTCTCCAAGCTTCAAAGCACCATGGAAGTCAGTTTCCTTAATGCTCTCGAGTACTGTATGTGATTCCTTTGGATGTCAGATACTGTTTCAAAACGTCATCCCTTCAGGTTCATTTTCAATTTGGGAGACAAAGCGAAATCAAAGGAGCTAAGTCTGGCAAGTAGAATTTGATCACTACCTGGCGATTTATACCGTTTCAATTTTGCAATAGCATTTTCAACCTCAAAAAGGGCTAGGATCAGGTATTAACGGCTCAGCTGTATCGATTTCTGTCTGCCTAACATGACTGACCCTATGTACATTCAATAACTGAGAGAAGTGGTTCCTCCACCTATTAAAAATATTGTGGGAATCTGCAAGCAGATCACCATTCTCATCCTTCACAAAGTTACTGCTAGGCTGGTAACCCCGTTTAAAGTCATTTATTCCTCTATACAGGTCTCTAATATTCTTGTTCTTACTGTTCATTGAAAGCTCATCAATTTTGTCTTTCAGATATTCCCTCTTTTTGTTCCTGAAATGCCTGCTGGTTTCACGTCTTATATTGTTTAGATTATCACCTTTTAACTCATTTGGATCCTGTAACCACTGCAATTTGGCCTGCTTTCTTTGATCTAATAATTTTGTGCATCCTTCATCGAACCATGGCTTATGCTTCTTCGGTTCATAATAACCTAGACTCTCTTTGGCAGACATTTCTATATTCTCTCTAATAGTTTCCCAAGTTTTATTGACATCCACCTCAGTGTCCAAGTTTTCCAAAGCCGCAAACCTATTTGAGATTTTAACACGATACTGCTCTTTTACCTCTACCTCATTTAATTTCTTGAGATTGAACCTCTCCATATGAACTCTGTGTGTTGTTTGTTTGCTCACTGACAGTCTTTCCCTAACCTTTGCCACCACCAAGTAGTGGTCAGTATCACAATTTGCTGCCCTGAATGATGAGACATCAAGTATACTTGAGTGCCGTCTCCTGTCTATAATATTTATGGTCTATTTGATTGTGTATCTTCCCATCAGGAGATGTCCAAGTAAATTTATGGATGTTATGATGTGGGAACATTGTACTTTTGACAGTAAGATTTTTTGATGTGGCAAAGTTTACTACTCTAACTCCATTATCGTTATTAATTTCACGCAAACTCTCATTCCCGATTGTTGGTTTGAAAATGTCTTCCCTCCCTACTTTGGCATTGAAATCTTCTAACAAAATTTTCATAGGGTACATCGGGAATTTATCAAATACATGTTCTAGTTCTTCATAGAATGTATCCTTTATGTCATCAATTTTATCTTCTGTTGGGGCATGAACGTTCATAACAATGATATCACACCAGCGACCTTTTAGTATTATATATGATATCCTCTCACTAATGAATTCTACCCTCTTAACTGTTGATATGATTCTCTTATGTACGAAAAAACCTGTACCTAATTCATGATTTTCATTCCCCTTTCCATAGAAAAATGTATAGGCTCCTGCTGGTGCGATGCCACCTCCATCCCATCTGACCTCCTGTACTCCCGCTAAATCTAACTTATATTTTAAGATTTCTTCTGCCACTGCCCTAAGCGAACCTGCCCTATACAAACTTCGTACATTCCAAGTGCCAAATCTCATATTCCATTTCATTAGCTTAGGTCGTTTATCCAAGGAATCAGTCCAGGTCTGAGGCTTTGTGTTCATTTTCGTAACATACTTATTTTTTACGGTGAGGAGTTGTTAGCCCCACGCCCAACCCCCAAGCTGAAGGGCCACCCCTTGTCGGCTGTCCATGACTGCTTATTCAATATATTCACAGCTTCCCTCCAAAACTGGAGTTCATCTCCTCCATCCGGAACCTGAGGACGCGCCATGCCATGGTGACAGGGACCCACCTAACATGGAAAGCTTTTTCAACATATATCAAAAATGTTATTAACATTCCTATCAATTTCTTCTTCCCTGGCACAGACTTAACAGAGAACACCCATCAATACTGTGAAATTTACTCTCTACTCTTGCCATTATATATACAGTGCCTGGGGCTGTTAAAGCTGCATGCAAGTATTAGAGAATAATCCTGAATATAGTTCAAATCCTCATTCTCAATCATTTGTTATTACTCACCCACTAATGGAGCTGAGCTCTTCTTGAGAAGCTGCCAATTGTTCAGCTATTCAAAAACTTCCCAGCATTTAATGGAATCCAAAGCTTCATTACCATGTTCACAAGAGACCTCCACTGGTTCCTATCCTGAGCCAGATCAATCCAGTCAATCCCATCCCATCCTCTCTCTCTAACATCCATTTTAATGCTGTCCACCCATCTGCATCTTGGTATTCCTAGCAGTCTCTTTCCTTCTGGCTTTCCCAACAATATCCTATATGCATTCGTCTTCTACCCCATTCATGCCACATGACATGCCCATCTCATCCTCCTTGACTTGATCGTTCTAATTATACTTGGCAAAAAGTAAAGTTATAAAGCTCTTCATTATGTAGCTTTCTCCAACTTCTTCTCTCTTCAATCCAAATATTCTCCTCAGCACCCTGCTCTCAAACACCCTTCAGTGAAATCCAAATATTCTCCTCAGCACCCTCTTTTCAAACACCCTCAGTTTATGTTCCTCCCTTAATGTCAGAGACCAAGTTTCACAGCCGTACTGAACCACAGGCAAAATTATAATTTTATGTATTCTAATTGCTATGTTTTTAGACACCAGACACGATGATAAAAGGTACTGGAATCAATGGTATCAAGCATTACCTTAATTCAATCTCCCCTTAATTTTATCCTGAATCAGGTTTAGATTTTAACTTTATTCATTCTGGTCCATCACACTAGTGAATTAATTATAGAATAACTGATAACACCATCCATTATGATTTAATTTGTGGATATTTATCCCGTTTACATGTTTTGGTCAGCTGTGACCATCTTAAGAAGGCATGAGATCAACATGTTTATGAACTACTATTACAAAGTTTGTAATACATGCTTATGTTTTTATCTAAAAAGTTATTTATAATTATTTGGATTAAAATCTTAGTAATGTCTAATATTTAAGATATTGAACAGATATGGTTTGTGTCCATGTGCCTCTTCTGTTAAAATGGAAAGTTAGGGTATTATTTGGAGTCTTCAGAGTTCCATGAAATGATGCCCCTTCTTTCATCTTGTTTAGGTCCTGTATTGCTGTGATGTCTAGTTGTTTCCTTTTCTCTGTGCCCCAAAACACAGCAAAAAGGAAACAACTGGACATCACAATGATACATAACCTTAACAAGCTAAAAAAGGGGGCATATACATTTTATTTCACTTAGGTCGTTTGGCCAGGGAATCTGTCCATGCCTGAGGCTTCTTCTGGTCTTTCATAATGAGCTTATTTTTTACAGTGAGTTATCATCCTTATGTCCAACCTCCAAGCTGGCTGTCATTGACTGTTTATTTAATACATTCCCAGCTACCCTCCATATCTGCAGGTCTCCTCCATCTGCAGTCTGAGGACACACCATGCCGTGGTGACAAGGGACCTGCCTAACATGGCATCTCTTATTACTAGTGTACTTTAATTACACACACACACACACACAACTTCATACAAAATTTTATCCAATATTCTTCTCTCAAGGTTAGGTCCAAATACAGATGAAATTATTAGGAATCACCAGTGTGGGTTCCAAAGTAACAGATCAACAACAGATCAGATATTTTGCATTTGTCAGATATTGGAGAAAAAATGGGAGGACAATGAGGCAGTGCATCAGCTATTCATAGACTTTAAGAAAGCCTATGGATTCAGTGAAAAGGGAAGTATTGTACAATATTCTGATAGAGTTTGGGATACCCATTAAACTGGCAAGGCTGATTCAAACGTGTTTAAATGAAAGGTATAGTAAAGTCCATATCGGTAAACATTTGTCTGATAAATTTCCTATCCAGAATGGTCTAAACCAAGGAGATGCTTTATCTGCACTCCTTTCCAACTTTGCTTTAGAATATGTCATTAGGAAGGTCCAGGAAAAACAGGTGGAACTGAAATTAAAGGGGACACATCAGCTGTTGGTGTATGCCAATAATGTGAATCTACTGGGAGATGATATATATATATATATATATCATAAAGAAAAACACACAAACTTTAATTGATGCAAGTAAGAAGGTTGGTCTAGAAGTAAACACAGAGAAATCTAAGTATATGTTGCTGTCTCATCACCAAAATGCAGGGCAAAATCAGAACATAAAGATAGAAAACAGATGTTTTGAAAATGTGGCACAGTTCAGATATTTGGGAACAATGATAAAAAATCAAAACCTGATTGAGGAGGAAATTAATAGGAGACTGAACTTGGGTAATGCTTGCTACCATTCGGTCCAGAACCTTTCGTCTTCTCATTTGCTGTCCAAAACCATAAAAATTAGAAAATACACTTGGTTGTCGACTTATGACCTACTTCCATTCTGACTGACAGGTTGTAAGTCGATCTGGTCGTTTGTCAGCCATATATTTATTAACAGTACTTTTTAACCTTTCTAATCATCTTTATAATTTATTTTTAAACACTTTTGCATTTTAAATACCTTTTATTTTTCATTTTTTTTGTGGTCGTGCAGCTGGTCGTAAGTCGACGACCAAGTGTACAAAACTATAATTTTGTCTGTGGCTCTGTATGGGTGTGAAACTTGGTCTCTGACATTAAGGGAGGAATATAGACTGAGAGTGGGCATGCTTCTGACATTAGCCTTCCTCTTCTTCTCTGGCCTCCATGGTCACCTGACCTAACCCTGTAATTTTTTCTTATGGGGTTACATTAATGATTGTGTGTACATGCCCCCCATGTCACTTGATTTACCACAGCTGTGACAAGGGATCTTGGAGGCAGTCACTGCTATCAACAGCGAGATGTTGCAATGTGTGTGGCAGGAACTTGATTACAGGATTGATGTCTGAAACATCACCAAGGGTGGATATATCGAGTGCACGTAAAGTAGGACAGAAACTTTGGAGTGTCTCTCCCTCTGTTGACATGAACCTCCCCCCCCCCTTCCCATCGTAACCATCCCTGCTACTGTACCGCAGAGTTCAGAAATCCTGGAGGGACTTATGAATTACCGTGATATGTATATTTAATTAAAATGTAACTGATTGTGCAGGCAAAGTATTTTATTTTCAGCCATAATAGGTCTATCTACTTGAAAGTACATGCTTCAGTTGCTTCAGCAAAAGACAACATTGGAAAAAATAAAAGAAAGTCTCGATTGCATTTAGACTGCATTGGACTATATTAAACAAATTACATATATTTACAAGTATTATGTTTCTGGACATTATCCATCATCCTGTCTATTTTCTAAAAACCGTTCCATTTATTTTTATTTATTATTATAGTGTAACATGAATGGTGCAACAGGAAGTAGGGGTCACGTGAACTCTGCGTTTCCATGAGTGACATCACGTACCACCACTCCTCCCATCGTTACACAACGCTCGGTAAACACCCCTCCCCGCTAGGCTGTGACGTCACGCAACAGGCAAGTCCCTGCAGTGACTATTGCTAGGCAGTGCATAGGTAGAAACACCTGACGACAATACCTGATATCTGTTGCCAAGCAGCAGTGTGTTCTCTATGTTGTCTGTGCCGAGCCTAAATAAGGAGCAGCAAACACTATTCAGTAGTGAGTACTGAGTTATGAGTCGAGCTGTATTGAGAGCATGGCAGTGACTCCAGCAGGAGAAGTAATTGTGATATTGCAGATGGCAGTAGTTGTGAAACTGTAAAATGTGTAACTGTAAGAGCAAATGTGCAATAAATTCGCTAAGATCCAAGATGGCGTGAAGTTACTTGTCACATTACATACTCGACACGTGACAGTATTTTTATTTTTACTTTCCCTATCTCCAGAGATAGGGACTAGCTATATCTATTGGACCCAACTGAGTAGGTTTTATCTGAGGACAGGGACAGAATCCAGTCTCCAAAATGTTGTATTTCGAAATATAAACAGGACAGTTTTTAGAAAATAAGACAGGACGATGGATAATGTCCAAAAACATAATAATTGTAGCAATGTACCATTGTCACAAACTTTTACATCTAATTTACATATATTTAATTTTCTTTTACTGTGCACAATAACAATGAACAATGAAGCTGAATACTGACTGTACAGCCATTCAGTATATAGTTTTGACTCTTGACAATTTGAATAAGTATTGACTATCAGTGGGTAGTTGGATGTGAATTAAGTATCTATTTGCTTTAAGGGATGAGTTCATGGTAGTCTTTAATTTTTCAGCATGCCTAAAATAAGGGCAGTGTGGAATTACAGAATATCATTTCCCTTTCTCATATTAACTATGTTTCCTTACTCTACACCTCATTTGATGAACAAAGATATTAGGACATCATTTATAACTTCGTGTGTAGATGGAGTCTCTCAAAAGAACACTGTACACTTCTAAAATCTTGTACTTAAATTACATGAGTATATTTTAATTTCTTATGGTCTTCATATTATAGTTGAAAAACTTCCCTTTGAACGAGATATTATTGGTTCCATCACTACCTTTATATTAACTTTATTTATCATTTTACAGCATGTTTTGATAGTATTCATATTCTCAACTTTTCTGCTATTTTCCCCTACCTTGACCAATATACAAAGTTTATATACAATTGTAAAGATAGAACCAACAGTAAATTATTCACACAATAAGATGCTGAACTACAGTATTCCCATTGGATGAGACCTTCTTACCATTATCTTTAGTGAAAGAATGAATTTATTGATTACATATGCTTACATGAAATTTACTCCACACACTAAAAATATGCCTGCGGACAAATTTCAGCCTCACCATGTTCCAGGTGAACAACAGGCATTTCTGCTTATTTTACCATAAATTTACACCTGACCTTTTTGCTTGTCCCTATATCAATCATGTTACCATCAGTATTTCTTCCTCTGGTTCTTTTCATTCATCCAAGGAGTCTGGGCCCTTATATCCTTCACTTCTAATTCCAATGGCTTCAGCAAGGATGGGATAACAGAGTATTTTTCTGTATCCCAAAATATTGGTGTCTCAGCTCACCACTGGAAAAAGCAGTCTACAGCAAATGAATGAACAGCACGCGCACGCACACGCACACACACACACACACACACATAACACTAGATGCCATTTTGCACACAATAAGAAACTTGAAATTCATAAAATTATTACCATTTCCTTTATTTCTCCTGTGCTTTTCTAAAATTCACAAGTCTGTTAAATAGTTTGAAGACATAGAATGAGCTTGAATTTTGGCCGTAAGAGACAGCTGGCGTGTCTCTCTCTCTCTC
>NW_019730108.1:3468595-3496081 GCF_002891405.2 Cryptotermes secundus
CCATCCCTGTAACTGGTTGTGAAGGCCCATAAGGATGTGAGATGTTGAGGGTCCCACATTATCTAGACAATCAGCTCAAAGATGGCGGTAAGGTTGTCAGCCTTACGCGCCGGCTGTGCTTTACTCCCCAGGAGAATTATTTAATTAATTCCTGGTACTCATTTCTGTTAAGAGGCTGAGTCAACCCCAGGGCCATAGTGTGGCTGGAAGGATTAGGTCAATTGAAAAAAATCCAATTCATCGGGACTCGAACCTCAACTACACTACCATGTACCCCATGTCATTTCATTTTTGGTTACTAACATATTATAACTTGCACAGCATTGCAATATTTCAACAGAATACAATCTATGCCTAAAGAACTGAGTTTCAAAAATTAACAATGCTAAGACAAGAAGTGGAACTGATCTTATGGAAAGTTTTGTAAGAGACCAGGGCATATTTATTTGTATATTTAAGGGGAACTTAAAGTTTTTAATCTGTTAAAGGGATGTTCTCAGATTTATATTTTTGAATAATATTAATAATAATAATATTAATAATAATAATAATAATAGAATAAAAGCCAATTCCAGTTAACCAAGTGTTATTAAAGTACGGTTGTGCTTTTAGTTTTCTCAGACAGTCAGAGGGTCAACACATGCTGAGAGTAATCATCTGTTCATTGCCATCACATTCCACTTTAGGGATTCATTCATTTATTTTTCGTTCCATGGATCCACAATACAAGTGAGATATAGGACATGTCCGTACAGTGATTATTCTTAAAATTAATAGAGCAGGAACTAAGTATATAAATAAAAAAAAAGGTTAAAATACAAATACAAAAACAGAAACAAAACATGCAGAATCAAATAGATTCCAGTCATATAAGTTAATTTTGATGAAACATGCAGTTTAAATTTAGACAATGTCAGTTTGAACATATCACAGAAATTGCTTAAATGACTAGAATAATACTAATAAANACTAGAATAATAGAATAATGACTAGAATAATACTAATAAAAGACTGGATGATCAACAGGTGATTCTAGTGAATGCATAATCATTAACTTATAATGACTTATATTGGAAATATTCTTCCACAGAATAAAAATGATGAAGATAAAGAAAACGCTTTAAACAAATTTTGAACTTCTTAGGGTTGAGTGACTCTTCTTTTATATAAGAAGGAAGATTATTATAAATTTTTATGCCCATATAATACACTCCCTTTTGATATACCGTAAAATTTGCTATGGGTTGATAGAAATTTGTAATATGTCTTGTATTTATATTATGATTTAGTGAATTTGGAATAAAGAGACTTTTATTATTAACCACAAAGAGCATGAGTGAAAAAATATACTGTGAAGCCAAAGGCAAAATTTCCAGTTTCCGAAAGAGATCTCTACGTGAAACTCTACTATTACAGCCGATCATAATTCTAATTATCTTCTTCTGTATTCTAAATACTTTTATACTATGAGGCGAGACTCCCCAAAAGCATAGACCATNTTTTGGTTTTAAACTGAATACTATGAGTTTTATTAATATTTATTGAAAGCAAATTTGTCCTAAACCAATTATATAAATGATTAAAAACATCAATCATATTAATATGGAGATTTTCTGAATTTGAACCTTCAATTAATTATTAATTAATTAATTTTTAATTAATTAATTAAAAACTGCTCAAGCCACCAACTCAGTTACGCTCTTAAAGTCGAACTGAGTAAGTGTCAGTAACCCCGGTACTCATTAAACAGCAGGCTGGGTGGACTGTCTGGACCAGTTCGGGCATACTTACGAAGAGAAAAATATCTTCCCGTCAAGAATTGAACCCCGATTCTCTGGCCGTTCAGCAGGGCGTCTAGTCACTTTTGCGACACCTCAACCTGGTACACCATACTGAAAAACCGCCTAATGAAATTACAAATTAAGTTGGTGATCGACTTCTACACAATCCTTTTTTCTTTCCACTTGTGCTCAACTTCTCAATGAACACTTTGTCTTGATTGTCTCTCCTACGGATAATTACATAGTTTATGTATCTACTACAACTGTATCAGTGTTTCTATTATTGTCAAAGTCACATTGCAACTGATGGTCAGTCAGTCAGTAAGTCTTGGTGTCGAGCGCCATCTGGGGCTCATGACCAGATATTATTACCATTTGACAGTTACGGGCTTGTTTCTGTGGGGCGCCTTCTCTGACGAGCGGACGGGTCTGTCTTTTGTATATGCTGCTGGCCCTTGCCAGCGCAGTCTTACTCGGGTCCGAGGACTGCTGTGCTGTTGGGCAATTGATCTAAGTGGAAGTTGGATTTGTCACGTTCCCGCGCAATTCTGGTTGGCTTGGTGTCCGAGAGGAGAAGGCTTGCCAGAAGGGATTTGCCTGTGTTCGTTGGCCCCTCGAGGACGAAAGTGTTTATCTTTGTCACGTTGGCTGAATGGATGAGGAGAAATTTTGAGAAGAAGTCGTCGATGTTGATGTTGTGATGTTGATGTTGTTGGACCTGAATATAGATGATAACCAAGAGACACTGGGCTGCTTGTATGATGGGAGATCAAAGTTGTCGAGGATGAGTTGATAATAATGTTTGGTTTTGATTTTTTGGAGGGATTCTATTGTGTGTATCTTCATTAAAATTTTGATGAAATTTTGTCTGACGTAGCCTAGTTGTTTTAGGAGTTGGATTTTTGTTTCTGTTGGAAGTGTTCTTTGAAACACCTCAGAGGAAGTTATTTTGTGGGTGGTGATCAGCTGAGAGATATAGTCAATGGAAAATGTTCTTTGTGTGATTGTCTCTTTGTTCAGTACCTCCTTGTCTTCGATGTATAGTTCAAATCGTAGGCCGGAGGCAGCGGGCAGGTCCGTGGTGTTGTAGTGGATCAGGGTGTCAGTCAGTGGCTTGATGATGGAGATAATTCTAGCTCCATATTTATGGAATGTTGAGAGACCCTTGCGAATGAGATATGAAATGAATCTTGCTGGGAAGCGGACGAGTTGAAGTGTTGTATGAGCCTCTGTAGTTCCCTCAGAGCTGGCTTTAAGGAAGTGAAGGATGGAGTTGAGGTGGCGGGAGGCGTTGTTGGTGTGGCGGACTGAAAAGATGAAGTGGATGTGGTCTCCGTGGTCGTAGGCAGCGAAGGTTGGGGCTTTTTTGGTTGTTGGGGGGAGGACGTTGAAGGTAGGTTTATGGAGGATGAAGGTGTATGTAAGGTTGTGGGGTGTGCCTCCGTCCGTATCATCGTTTCCAGTTGTGTTTCCAATATTGGTGGTCGATGATGTTGAAACAACAGGATCATTTCGGTGTTGAATATGGCCATCGTCGATTGATTTTCTGTCTGAATGTGAGCCTTGTTCGTTTTGGTTTCCAGGAGAGCTGTTAACATCTCTCCTTCTGTATTTGTCGCGTACGCCATCAGGGGAGCCTTTTCGTTTTCCTCCTGAATGACGAGGGTGGTCGGTGTTGAGGACAGGAGACAAAGGAATGTCATGAAGATGTTTTGGCGGACTAGGCAGCTGGATGTGTTCATGAGGCACAGAAGGAGGGATTGTTCCATCTGAGTGTCCGGGATCTCGAACAGTTGGATGTGGGATGCTAGGCGAGAGAGTGGCTCGGGGGCTGTTACAATTTGGTGATGCTCGTTGATATAGTCCGAGAAGTCCCGGAGCTGTTGGGGCGTTGCCCGTTGGCGAGCATTGGAGAACAGCATGTATCTCCTCGGTGGGAGATGGATGGTCTTTACTGTTGGCGTTGTGAATGACGGCCAGTCCGTTTTGTGTTTGGCCTGATGCGTCCATGTTAGGCTCATTTGACAGAGTATTTGGACTTACCCAAACAGTGCCAGTTGTAGGTGTGGGTGGTTGTTGGTTCGAGTCTTGGTCCTCTTCCTGGTCCCACTCTTCTGGTAGGCCGAATGTGTTGCCGGACTGTAGTTGCTGCTAAATGTAGGCTGCACAAAGGTCTTTTACTGGGCACTGAGCAGGGTGCTCCCAGCACAAGTAGCAAGCGCAGACTGAAGTGTAGTGGCAGCAAATTGTGTGATAAACCATTGTGACTGCAGATGTGATGTTGGATGAGGTTTTATATGGCAATGGATGTTGGTGGGGATATTGTTATCGTTGTTGTAATTTTAGTTGGGTTTATCACCATCATAACATGAAGTGAGGTCAGGCTATCATACCAAAAGTGCCGTTCTAAGTGTCTTGCATCTTTGTATCCACATCCGCAGCACAATATGTAACGTGCTCTATCTTATCGTACATTCGCTTTATGCCGAGCTGTTTATTACCCTTTGTACTTTGTGACCTTGAATCTCTAAGATGGTGAAACGAGGATAACCAGAAAAGTTCTGTCAATGGTGTCTCAGAATTGAGACTTCCCTTTTCGTCGCCTCCTACGACTCGCAGGGTCACGGTGGAGGTATTCGACCCCGCCTCCACACGGGGTTTCTATTATTGTACAGGACTGCACTAATTTATAGTTTTTAGTGTTTTCATTTGTCCTTGTATGGGTTAGGAATGTATACTTTATTATCTTATGTTCAAACATGGTTATGAATGTGTATTTTATTATTTTATGTTTTAAACATGACAGATTCTATATCCAACAGGTTGGTTTGACTTTATATGGATTGACAGAATGCAATAAATAAAGTAAAGTAAGGTAAAGTAACCTCAAAGACGAGATAACGGATCAGTAACTCTTGGAATCATCTGCAATTTTTAACGGACAGAAACTTCCCCTTACACATCCTACATAAAATCTACATCGTCACACAGTGTGGTTAAGAAACCCGTGATAAAATGTTTATCCATACTGTACTTTAAAATCTGTTTTCGTGCTTATGATTTATAAACAAACCCTATGGCCCAATTCTACTTATTTTTCTTCTTACCCCAAGTGGCACGTAATGCATTCTGGTGGCCACTGCTGAAATTTCGAATGCATGTCGCTTCTTTTTATTTCAGTATTCACGTCACAGATGATAAGAGCCGCTGGAAGTCAGTTCTTGAGGGATGGAGGTGATACAAATTAAAAGTTTTCACCTTCCCGAGAAAGACGAAGTATACATGAAAGTCGAAGAGAAATACTTACAATAGCTATTATTGTTTTAAAATAAAATACTCAACATGTCACACGTAAGTATACCGTTAGTACAGAGCGAAACGGAATAGTCATAATGAGAGTTAATGTAGGGATTTTTCCTCTTTCGGAAGAACGCGGGCAAATTTTGGTATATGAATTTGTTTAGGTTGATGTTTTACTAAAGTTCCAATACATTAACAGAATTCTCAATTTATTCTCTGCAGGATATACGGTCGTATTTTCCACCTAAGGCTGGAAGTGAGGCGAAAGGTAAATGTAAAGAAATGAAAGTTAATGTGGAACGCCGACATCGAAAGAGGCAATTGGTTTGCATAGATTCGGATTCCGATGAGGATATTTTACCGTCGCAGGTGAAGAAACACGAAAGAAAGAGCGGAATTTCAGGTTAGTGTTATTATGCTTGTGAATTGTCTAGGAGAGGAAGGATTTTGGTAGGCCTGGTGAACGAACTGTTGTAAAACCAAAACTTATTCCTTAACAAACCCTTAAGAGCGTGGTCATCCTCAAATCAGTCTCGTGCTTTTGTTATATATATATATATATGCATTCAAGCATTCCTACATAGTGGGATTTGAGGTTCAAACAGGGGTGACATGAAGATTACTATCTTCTGGGATTAACACCTTGTAGTCCAGTAGAAGTTTACTGATGTTTCAGAAGAATGTACTGCCTTCGTCATTAGGGTTGAAGAGTAAGCCAAGAAAGTAACCAGCAAGAAGCAGGTGGTAAGCTGACCATAGTTGTCAGCCTTGCCCCAGCCTACACAATTGTATATCCAAGAAGATAGTACTTTTTTCCATAATTTGCATGGAAATATTGCTGAAAATTGTGTTTTTTTTAAGTATTTTCAGCACTCTTGTCACATCAATCTGAATTTCATTATTCATTCCATATAAAATTAAAATAATGCTAGTGTCACATGTCCACGGTTCCATGACTAATAATAATGTATTCTGGCTTGGATTTATTAATACCTTATACAATCACCTCATACTTACAAGCAATACAGCACTGTCACTGATTCACACATTTTACGGTTCACCATTACACACACACTAGGATTCTCAGTCGTCATTAGCCATTTCCTACTAAGTGAATTAAAAGAATCTGACTGTGATGAAATCTTCTAATCACACACTGAGTCTTCATGGGCTGATTTCTAATTCTTCAACTACAAACTTCCCATGTCCCATGGCTATCTCCTACCAACAGCTGATTGTTTCTTCTAATTGTCTCCTTTATAAAGTCGCAGCACAGAAAAAAACAGTTCTGCTACTGTTGTAGAGGCATGTTAATTAGAGTCAGTCAGAGTTACTTTGCGACTGGAGGTTTTACTGCCAATCAGTTCGTCTTGGCATCAGGCCCCTTGAGGCCCATGATCAGAGATGCAATGGGATGCTGAAATACAGAACCTATAATATTTATTTTGTTACATATATCTTCTTTATTTGATGACATCATATATATCTCAAACAGAAATAATTCTTCAATAACAGTTTGCAGTTGACTCTCTCCTAGCCAGTTTGAACATCTGTGGAGTGTACAGTTCTGGAGCATACCAGATTAAAATAGAAATCTATACTCTTTCTTTTCTATTAGAGTACTCCAAATTGTGATGCACTTCACACACACAAACACATGTTGGCATGCACACACGCTTGCGCGCACATGGAAACACCCCTACCTCCCTCCTGATTTCCTCTTATGCCCAGTGGTGAATTGAATTGAATTTATTTACATTCTATAAATCCTAAGCAGGTTAGTACCTTTGGATACAGAACATGTCAAAAGGTTACATACATAAGTACAGGCAATTTTAGCTTAAAAATTAATATAACTTAATTTTACATCATTCTCTATTTACATTGAAGTATTCATCTAAAGAGTAGAAGGAATGAGCATGTAGATAATTCTTTAACTCTGATTTAAACTTTTTAGTATCATTGCCCAAGTTTTTAATACTTTGTGGCAGATTGTTGAACACTTTTATGCCAGTAAAGTAGACTCCTTTTTGATATACTGATAAAGTTGATGAGGGTAGGTGGAAGTTATATTTTTGTCTAGTATTCATGTTATAGACATCAGAATTTAATTTGAATTTATCTTTGTTGTAAACAACAAATAAGAGAAGCGATAATATGTATTGCGATTGAAGAGGTAGAATTTTTAATTTCTTAAATAATTCTCTACATGAATCTCTACTTCTACATCCTGTAATGATTCTAATTATATTCTTTTGTATTTTAAAAATTATTACACTATGTGAAGAGTTCCCCCAAAATATTAATCCATAGTTCATAATAGAATGAAAGTAGGCATGGTAAACCATCTTCAATGTTTCCTGTGACATAAAAGGCTTAATTGATCTCATCGCATAGCAAGCTGCATTTAATTTAGGTATAATTTGTTCAATATGTATTTTCCAAGACAGTGTACTGTCTACATGTATTCCAAGGAATTTTGTATCAAGTACTTTACAGATTAATTTGTTGGCATAACTGATGTCCAGATCAATTTGGTGGTTGTTTTTAGTTGTGAATGATATGTAATGGGTTTTATCAAAATTTAATGAGAGTAAATTGGCTTCGAACCATCTGTTTAAGGCTTCAAATACAATATTTATGTCATTTTTAAAGTTTTCAAATTTAGAGTTCTTAAATATTATACTAGTGTCATCTGCATATAGAATTGGTTTAGATTTATTGTTGATGGTTTTAGATAGATCATTTATGTAGAGAAGAAAAAGTAAGGGACCTAAAATTGATCCTTGTGGAACACCGTGCTTTATAATTCCCCAGTTTGAAAATGCATTATGACTGGAGTTTTTATTATTTATTTCAACTCTTTGATACCTGTTTTTGAGGTATGATTTGATCCATTCATTAGCTTTGCCAGTTATTCCATAGAAATTTAATTTCGATAGTAAGATATCATGATTAACACAATCGAAAGCTTTTGCTAGATCACAGAAAATCCCTCCCACAATTAATCTGTCATTGAGAGCACTTAAAATATCGTTAGTTAGTTCATAGGTTGCTTTTTCTGTTGTTAGGTCTTTCCTAAATCCAAATTGCTCTTTGACTAATATGTTGTTAGAATTTAAGTGTTCAAGTAGTCTATTATACATAACTTTTTCAAAGACTTTTGAGAATGAAGTCAATATGGATATTGGTCTGTAATTAGAGATGCATTTTCTCTCTCCTTTTTTAAAAAGTGGTTTCATTACAGCGTATTTTAAGCGTTGAGGAAAAGTACCTGATGATAAAGATTTATTACATAGATGATTCAAGGGTGAACTGATGTAAACAGAGCTTGCTTTAAGTAATTTGGTAGAGATTTCATCATATCCATGTGAATTTTTGGGCTTAAGGGATTTAATAATGTTTTCAATTTCCTTCCTTGTTGAGAATTTGAGATTTATATTTGGAAATGAATTGTTAAAGGCACGTGACAGATAGTATATTGGATTATTATTATTATTATTATTATTATTATTATTATTATTATTATTATTATTATTATTATTATTATTATTATTATTATTATTATTATTATTATTATTATTATTATTATTATTATTATTATTATTATTATTATTATTATTATTATTATTATTATTATTATTATTATTATTATTATTATTATTATTATTATTATTATTATTATTATTATTATTATTATTATTATTATTATTATTATTATTATTATTATTATTATTATTATTATTATTATTATTATTATTATTATTATTATTATTATTATTATTATTATTATTATTATTATTATTATTATTATTATTATTATTATTATTATTATTATTATTATTATTATTATTATTATTATTATTATTATTATTATTATTATTATTATTATTATTATTATTATTATTATTATTATTATTATTATTATTATTATTATTATTATTATTATTATTATTATTATTATTATTATTATTATTATTATTATTATTATTATTATTATTATTATTATTATTATTATTATTATTATTATTATTATTATTATTATTATTATTGGAATATGTTTTCTCAGCTAATGAAAGGAAATATTCATTAAATGCACTTGCGATAGCTTGTGGATTGTTAGTGGACTTCCCTTCAATATTCAAACTTTGTACGTCTTCATTAACAGATTTCTTTCCTGATTCAACTTTCACAATATCCCAGGTGGTTTTAATTTTATTGTTTGATTTTAGAATTTGGCTGTTATAGTTATTCTGTTTGGCTTCTTTAATGACTTTTGACAAAATTTTACAGTACATTTTGTAGTGACTTTTTAGTCTTGGATCATTACTGTCCCTACTGGCCAAATATAGTTGTCTTTTGTGTTTACATGAAGTTTTTATTCCAATTGTTATCCAGGTGGATTTGTTTTTATTTTCATTTTTGACTATTTTTAAGGGAAAGCTTGAATAAAAGATCCTCAAGTATGTGTTCAGAAAGCAATTAAATTTAGAATCAATATTATTGCTGTCAAATACATTGTCCCATGATTCATTACTTAATTTTGTGACAAAATCTGCCATCGTATGCTTGTTGATTTTCCTTACTGTTTGATATTGTTGATTACTGGGCTGAAGGTCAATATTATTTATTTCTATGAGTTGAGCATCATGATCGGATAAGCCATTTATAAAGGGTCCTACAGTATAGTCTCTTAATTTTGAGTTATCAATGAATATATTATCTATCGCTGAACTAGAATTATTTTGAACTCTTGTGGGAAAGTTAACAGTACTGGAGAGATTGTAAGATGATAACAAAGAGTCTAAATTTAGTTTCCTATTACTGTCGATGAGATAGTTTATATTTATATCACCACAAATTATAAATTCAACTTTTGAACTATGCAGTACATTTAGGATGGTTTCTAATCTATTTAAAAAGTGATTGAAGTTTCCAGATGGGGCTCTATATAAAGTCAGTATACAAATATTAGAAAAAGGAGAGTCTAACTTTAGAGCACATGCTTCCAGATCCTGGTCTTTGCAATAATCTTCTAAATTTATTTTAGTAAATTTTAGGTTTTCATGTACAAAAATACTCACTCCTCCTTTCTCCAGTGTTTTCCTACAGTATCTAGCACCTAAATTATAATTTTCTAAGTGAAGATGTTCTAATTCCAGCTGTTTCATGTGATGTTCAGTAAGGCACAGTATGTGTGGAAGATTTGAATTCATGGAGCTTATTAGTTCATTTGTTTTGTTTCTCAATCCTCTTATATTCTGATGGAATATTCTTAGTACTTTATTATTCACTGAATTTAGTAGACTGCAATTACCTTTTCTGATTTCTATTGGTTCACTTACATTATTGTCTGAAAGATTAGTTTCTTTTGCAATTTCTTTTACTTGATAAACTTTACTTGCACTCTTTATCCTAAAAAATGATTCTGAACACCCATGACAACTGGAATGTGTCTGCCCTTAATGCTCTCTGCAATGAGTCGCGTCAGCTTGTCCTTGCCTCGAGGATTAAGATGCAAACCATGGACAGTATGTTCGCTCCTCAATATTGAAGAGACATCAATCGCATCAATGTGGGCCGCGCCGACCTCCACAAGCGAACGCTCAAGCCGAAGATTAATCTCCCTTACACACCTGTTAATCCATGGCTTGTCATGACGCCAGAGAAGACCAACAAACCTCACATTGGTGTGACTAGTTTTCTGGGCAATGTCACTTAAATCTTTCTCAATTTGATAATTGAGGTTTCTCTCCAAACTGTTACCTGGCCACCCAACTATAACTACCTGATGTTCTTTACTAAAATCTTTGCACAATTTTCCAACGTCCCCAGTGACATTGCTCAGATCAGCATTGGGCTTGAATATGCTGGTCACAGCATATGCATCTCCCATTGTTTTCTGTAGCCTCTGCCCGATACCCCTACCATGACTGCTACCCAGCACTAGAATCTTACGCTTAGGCTTAGCCTCTGACACAGGCTGATCTATAGCGTCACCATCAGTCTGAGGCCCTAGCATAGCTAGAGGTTCAAATCGATTGGTTAAAGCAAACTTAACATCTAGTGAAGAAGGAACTTTTTAAGTTTTCTTCGGGAGTTGGACACAGTCCTAAATTCTTCAGGACAATTATCTACTAAATTTAATTCCCCTTTTAAGAGGTCAATCTCAGTTCTTGCAAGTTCCAGCAAGTTGTAAAGAACAGCAGTTGAGAGCTCCATTTTTAGAGACAAGATGGTTTGCTTTAAATTTGAAGTGCAGTTGTTTCAGCTTAACAGGCAATGCTATTTTCCTTTAGAGTCTGTAGTGTTCACTGATATTTATTCTTTGTTTCCTGGAAACATTCAGCTGGACTTATCATCTTCCTAACATTCCCTATTTTGTGTACAGTTTCTTCTGAAAGCGTTTTTCCAAGATTCTTTGCTGATTCATCTAGAATGCCTTGTTCCTCCTTTAATGCATGACGTTTACTTACCATTTCTCTAGAAACTGAAAATCTTTTTGGCTTTAGTGTCAACAGTTTTAGATGCTCCTGTTTAGAAGATTTTGCAAGAGACCCCTGTTGGAACATCCACCGTACTCACCTGACGTAGCCCCGTGCCAGCCATATACATGCATGCAGCAGTAGAAGAGCTGTGTTTTCTGTTGTTCCATGCCAAAGGGTTACAAGCGGGACAAAGTGTAGAGCTTAGTTCAGATAGTAGAGTGCCAGAGTGCTGAGTTTGAGAACTGAGGAGTTCATGTTGAATAAGCTGTGCTGTTCAACGCTATACTGAGCTATCGAACTAGTTGAATTTCTTGTTGTGATTGAAGTCTGCTACACCAGGTCTTTATTGGAATTAGTCATTTGAATGAAACGTGTTGGCCATAGTGGTTTTTACGGATTTCACTTTATGTAGTGTTCATGACCAGCTCCCGTTTGGTGAAGGTGATATCTGTGAAGTTTGCCACCCAGTCGCAGTTGTGCAGTGCTGTGCAAAACAACAAAACAAGCGGTGAACTTGGATGTACACCAAGATGGTGGTTTTCCCAGTACAGGGAGTCTGGAAATACTGGAGACAGAAGCTATCATAGCTGAAATCAGTGTCATGCCCTAACGAACAAATACCCAGAAGCAGCTTCTGTAGTACAGTGACTATAAATTACTGAATGACATGGAGATCCTTTCTAGATTCACACTGGCTAAAGTGGGGGAAAGCTCTGAATGGACCTCTATTGTGAATATTGTGGAGGAAAAAAGAGCAAATTTTTGCAGAACTCTAGTTGGGAAGTCGCTTTTTAGTGCTGTATACAGCACATACATGGTCACAATGAATGAACTTGTTACCTTAACAAAGAACATAAAATCTCAAGAGATATTCAAGCTAAATAGCCTTAAACACATTATTATCTTGGTGGAAGTATCCAGAGCTCAGACTTGTCCTGTGCTATGTTACAACTGCCAAAACTTTGACCATGTCTGGGCCAACTGGAGGTAACCCTGTCAATGTTTGTGGTCCCTTGGTGGCCCTGTGCATAGAGAATGCCCCAATAAGATGAATGCAGAATATATCTTGAACTGCTGCAATTGCACCCTAGTAGAAGGAGAGAAACCTCATCCAGCATCATACTGAAGCTCGATCCATGTAAAGGGAGAACTGCAAAAGAGAAAAGCAGAACGAACACCCAAGGGATCTTCTGGGAGGATGTTCTCTACGTTCATCTCACCAGGGCAGTCATACACAACTGCACTGCATCAGGACACTCAGCATGAGCAACTACAGGCACCTCAGACAGATGGGAAGACTTTAAACACCTGGTACAGCAGCATCTGCTGCAACAGAAACTTCAGAAAACAGGTCTGTCAGTACGGGCTTCCAGTTTGTCTGACAATAATGGCACATTCAAAGTAGCCACCGTAATGCAACAGATCATGACAGAGCTGAGTGAAGCTGTGTCAGAAGAAGACAAAATAATAGTCATTACAAAAATGATACTTAGCTTAATGCCACAAAATGACTGCAAGAGTTCATATGCTGCTCAAAGTCACAGCATTTGATGCAAATGGCTCTATGAGCACAGTAAATAGATACAAGACTTACATATAGATGTGGCTCTGCTCTCAGAGACACATCTCAAACCCCATGAGGGGTTCTTTATTCAGAATTATAACTTTTATTACACTGACCGCTTCCAGTGAAGAAAAGACATAACTGCCTTTGCAATGAGAAAAGCCATTCCCCACAACCATGTAGACCTGCCTCCGCTTGTTTCAGTAGAAGCCACAGGGGTTTGCATACTGATTGGTAGTAGTGAAGTGCTACTTGCAGCAGTCTGTAAGTCACCAGGCCATGCTTGAAATGGTTCATACATCATTGAGCTCTTAAGCTTTAGACATAAGTTGCTACTGGCAGGAGATCTGAATGCTAAACATCCATTTTGGAATAGCATAGTTTCTACTGAATTTACTGCATGAGTTTTGAAATTTCAGCACTACAGTGTTGCACTCGTAACTCTCATGTGGGAAATGGTAATGTGCCCGACATTGTTGTGCACAAGAATGTCTCTGACATTCTGTAATCAAATCACAGAACAGCACAGCATAAGGGACATGTCATAAAGGACCAAAGGTGAAGAAAATGGTGGAAAGGCTCAGAATGCAACAGTGGAATAAGGGACAGGCTTAAAAGAGCAGTTACATCTGAGAAAGGAGGGGACATCTAACAGGATCTTCAGGAAGACCGTAGAGCTGGAGGTCACGAAGCAAGCAGTCCAATTTTCCGTCACGCTGCTGGAAATGAATGTCAGGACATTATGGAGAGGTCAGTCCCCCTTGAAACAAAAGAAGAGTCTGTACACAGAGTAAGAGCTGGAGATTGAATTGAATTTATTTACATTCTATAAATCCTAAGCAGGTTAGTACCTTTGGATACAGAACAAGTCAAAAGGTTACATACATAAGTACAGGCAATTTTAGCTTAAAAATTAATATAACTTAATTTTACATCATTCTCTATTTACATTGAAGTATTCATCTAAAGAGTAGAAGGAATGAGCATGCAGATAATTCTTTAACTCTGATTTAAACTTTTTAGTATCATTGCCCAAGTTTTTAATACTTTGTGGCAGATTGTTGAACACTTTTATGCCACACTTTTATGTAGGATCAGTGACCACTCTCAGAACTTTTGTCCCCCGATTGGTAAAGAAGGACGATGATGATAAACCCAGACCGACTGGAACCTTAGCAGGTAGCCACTTGGGGTGAGCAGCCTTAAGGAGGGAGCAGCAGGAGCGGTTGAAGAGTAATCTTCATGAGAACCGAACCATGCGGAAAGAATGCGAGATTGATCACGGATGTCACAAGTACAGCCCTTAGAAAATAGGAAATGGCAGTACACTTGTAGGCTGTTTGGGATGAATAACCCTAAGGAGGTAGCAATGTGACAAATAGATCCACTGCTAAGTGGCGACTCTATAAACAGCAGCCATTGCTAATTAACTCCCACATCATACACACACACAACCATAGAAGAGCTGTGTTATCTGTTGGTCCATGCGAAGGGGTTATAAGAGGGACAAAGTTTAGAGTTTAGTACAGTTGTGAGACTGCAGCCAGCAGGGAATGGCATGAGCGTGGAAACCGAAGGATCTCCACTGTTAGTAGCTGTTAGCGGGAATGACTAGTGAAGACGCTGTAGGCTGGAAAATACTTAGTTTGTGCTGTAGCGATTTGTAAAGTGTGGAGATTAATGATGTCACTATAATAAATGTAGTCATGAGTCATGTGTTGAAGTGGTCAATAAATGGAGTCACCAGTCCAAGTGCCATCTATATATAGTCTCTCAAAATCTTGACAGTAGTAATGTAATTGGGTAGAGCCATAAAAGTCTTTCTGTCTGACAGTTTTTTTACCCATTGTTCTCGAATATTTGTCTGTCACCATATGAACTAAGGGCACAAAAAATTACCATTAGTGATATTTTTGTGTGAAATGCCTGGAAGATTTTGCAGGTCCCCCAGAGGATCATGAGCTGCACATTGGAAATGGTAAAGTCTTTTGGTTCTCCCATCAGGGAGGTTGAGTTTTTTTTAATATATTCTAGGTATTGGGAAGTTATATATGTTGACTGATTATGTTATTTGAGAGTTTAGACAGTTTGTATGTGGGCTTATCGCCAGTTCACCGTTGGTCTAATAGGGTTATGCGATTTGTGTATTTTATTATAGGAGCTTTGGGGTTCAAGTTGATGTTTTTCAAAGAATCGTGTTTATTAGTGATGGTGGTACAGCTGTAGAATTTGTGTCTCATAGTTTTTTAATTTGTCAGTAGGATCAAGTGTAATTTTGGAAAACTGGTTATCTTGAATGAAATTACATATTTTATTGTAGTCATGATTATATAGAATGAAAGTATTATTTTTATTGGCTTTTGTGACACTAGCATTATATTCTCTTACGTTTTTGTAGTATTATTGAGGATGTTTCCTTCATGTTCTGCGAAGTGTTTTTATGCTACTTGTCTTTCTTTTTTTGATTTGTTTCATTCTGGTCCGTCACACTAACAATATTACAGATGATAAAACAATTCCTTCCAGTATGACATAGCGCAGTGTATTGATCAATCAATACGAAGACACACACACATCCAGCATTACAATGCATGCAGCCACAAGAGAGGGACACATCACAAGACGCAGTATACACAAAATATAGGCAGAACGACTCCCATAGCTGAAGAATGATATAATACGCGAGTTTGAAATACGACGTATAAGATGATAATTCTTAACAAATTTTAATATATAAATTTTATTATAGTACATGACGAATATACATTTTAAACCATTTTATAAACGGCACATGATGGCGAGCAGTGCAATAGTTTAACACCTGAGAATGGCACAATGATGCCGAAACATGTAGTGAAGTGACAAGTGAGATTGTGTGCACTAGAAGACAGTCAATACATACACATCGTGGACGGGAATGAGTGCAACAGGACGCTAAAATACAACATCACACATACAGTATTGAAACGAGCCAGTCTGCAATTTCTGCAGTTACTACACTGCTGATACAAATAATCTAATTGTAATGTAGAACACTGAAATGCATATGGTGATCTGTTTGATTGAAGTAAGCTGTTAAAAACATAGATTAAGAATGTTTGAGAAGAGGGTGATAGGAGAAAAGTGTAACCTAAGAGAAAGCAAGTAGCAGGAGGATAAAGAAAATTCCATGATCAACCTCTTAATTTGGACTTCTTGCTTAGTACTGTTAGGTTGATAATATCTAAGACAGTGAGATGGGTAAGGCCATGTATTACACATAGGGAAATGCATTTAAAGTTTGGCCAGAAAACTCCAGGGAATGGGATCTCTTTGGACACCTAGGCATAAACTGCACAGTAATATCATATTACTTCAAATACAAGACACACATTTTTCATATTTTTCTTGTTGAAAAATTGAGGTGCATCTTAAATTCAAGGAATTATTCACCAGTTTGTAAACTTTCTGGTAAATAATAAAGATGGAAAGGAATGTGCATGTACTGAAAACTTGAAATTTCCATTTAATTCTGGTATGTTTTACATTACTTTTTACTTTAAATGTGTTCTAAGTACAGGGCTACTATAAATGATTCATTCGTTTTTAAAACGCCATATTTTCCAAAGCATTACACGTACAAATGTGATTGATATATAAAAAGAACCGTAAACTCACCAAGTTTTCTTCACACTCTACAAATGTTCTATGTGTGCCACTTGGGTCACACAACACACGTCCAGGTGGTAGTCGAGCTCGTTCCACACATTTTGTAGCATCATCCTGTCAATGGTCATCACTGCAGCATCAGTGCATTCCCTCAGCTCTACTAGTGTTCTTGGCAGTGGGTGTATGTAAACACGATCCTTAATGTACCCCCAAAGGAAGAAGTCACAAGGCGTTAGATCAGGTGATCTGGGGGGCCAAGTGAACAGAGCTACGTCATCCTCACCAACACGCCCAATCCAGCAATGCCAAAGTTCATTGTTTAGGTAGCGACGAACATTGATGTTCCAGTGAGGGGTGCCCTGTCTTGTTGGAAGACAAAATCCCCGGAATCAGCAGCCAGTTGTGGAAACAACCACAACTGCAACATATCTACGTAAGATGTACCAGTCACAGTTTTCTCGCAAAAGAAAAACGGTCCATACAGCTTTGTCTGTGACATTGCACAGAAAACGTTCAGCTTTGGTGAATCTCTTTCAAGTGCTACAATTGCACGAGGATTTTCAGTGCCCCACAGTCTCACACAGTCACGATTAACCTTCCTGGATAAATGGAATGTTGCTTCATCGCTGAATATCAACTTGGCGGCGAAATCTTCATCCTCCAATGCTTCCTGCATTGTGACGCAAAATTCCAGGCGCCGGCCATAATCTTCCGGTTTTAATTGTTGCAGGGGCTGCAGACGGTACGGTTTGAAATGTAACCGTCATCGTAAAATCTTCCATACAGTTTGCTGCGGCAGTCCAAGTTCGCGGCTTGCTTGGACCGTTGATTTTTGTGGACTACGCACAAAACTTTCCTCACTCTCTCCACTGTTTCATCTGGCACATTTGGTTGACCGGTGTTTTCCGTTTACACAGACAACCAGTGTCCTTAAATTGCCGATACCACCGCAAAATGCTTTGTTTACATGGCGGTTCTTTTCCGTACTCTCTTTTGAATGCGCGTTGCACTGCTATAACAGACGAACATCTTGCATATTCCAACAAACAAAAACTCTTTTCTTGCTTTGTCACCATTTTATAAAGGCACGGAACTTGTGCTGCCAACTGGTGCACACAATACAAACTTGGTGAGTTATATATCGATCAAAATTTTACTTATAATACTTTGGAAAATTACCATTTTAAAAACGAATGAATGATTTATAGTAGCCCTGTATTTTATTTAATTGATGTGTTCTAAATAAACTTATTGAAATAAGTACAACTTTCTAACTTTTTTCTTAACGCTTTGTGGACCACGCACCCTTTAAAAGGTTTTTCGCTTTTAAACATGGAGGACTGTTCGCGTGTTAACAGGCTTTTAGAACACGATAAGTTGCAACACACTATACATCCCTCTGGCCCCACCTACATTGCATGCAACCGCCTGGAAACTCTTGAGTGTTTAGTTAGCAGTCAGTAACTTGACCTCACTGTTTACTTAACTGACTATAAAAGAAAATGCTTTGCCTTCTTCAAGCTGTGTGTATCAGCCAGTAGCTAGTGGGGAGAATGGATCAAGGACAGATTCTCCTCCGATGACCTAGCTGACCTGCCTTGTGAGACACGTAGTAATGGATTGTCATTCAGACAGCGACAGTGACGGGGGACAACAAAGAATTGTGGCCACAGACAGTAAAAGTGACAGTAGCTCCGACAATAATGCGGGTAATAACATTGCACGTAGTAACATTGCGGGGACAGCAAAAAATCTAAAAAAATCTAAACCCTGATTCAAAATTGAAACACAAAGCATTTCTGATGAATGTGGCAAAGGCCTGGGCAACAGTCCAGATGGTTGCAGCAGAACCAGGGTCACACAAAGACTTAGTATGACCGGGCCCATCAACTCCCACCCCACAAAGGCCTCATGGGCCCCCCAGGGCGATTCTTGAGTGATATGCGGAAAAATACCCTCGTGAAAATTGTGAAGAGTGAACATTCCAAGGGGAAGAATACTTCTAGGCAATGCCGTGTTTGCACAGTTCACAAAAAAAGGAGTATGTCTACATTTGCAAATTCTGTGTAATGCCACTTCACAAAAGCGAAAGTTTCCAGAAATATCACACCCTTAAGCACTTCTAGGAGCATTGGTAAGTGTTCTCCAAAAATTTTAGTTCAAAAAATTAATTAGGAGATTTTATATTAATTTTTAAAGTGAACAGTGCACAAGTTAGGGTAGTATGTTTAAAAATTTCGGTCCCAAGGGCGATTTAAATATTTAAATCACCAGTCCGCAAAGTGTTAAAACCCTAATTTCAAAATTAGAGGCATCTTATGTTTGAAGTAATGTATTAATATGGAGTAGAGCAGTAAAATGTAAAAAATATATTCCAGATTAAATTAAAGAGGTTGTAGCCTGAAGGTTTACATTTGTGAACATGGTAATGGACCTTTGGGATCCATAAAAGGCAGGGAATTTTGTGACCATGTGAGTGACTGTTTCTCACATGCTCTGCTCCAATGACTTGGTTTTATAATCTTGCATTAAACAGAAAATTCTAGCATAACCATTCTTTATTGGAAGATTGTGCTTTTCCTGCATTCCTGTCATGCAGTGGGAGTTAAACAAGTCTCGTTATAGATTCATCTCTACACCAAAACATGAAAAACGTTTATTGCAGTGAGTTGTGTCAGAGGTGTTACACAGAAGAATAGTAAGAGCATATCCAAACCCGAATTGAAACCTATTGATGTAGCAGATGTGTTTGGTAACAGCCAGATTAAGAGAACCGCATCTAAGAAGGATGAGGTAAAGAAGGTAAGAAAAATGGTTACTGTAGTATATAAGTGCACATGGCATTATATTATACATGTTGTAACACAGAGTCTAAGCAAATTGTAAAAGCCTTAAGAGGGTATGTAAGATTTATTTTTAGAGCGAGGTCACTGTGAAATCTGTTGTTTGTTGCTATATACAAAGGCCAGATACAGAAGTTCTGTGGAGAGACTGTCTTTACATCTCACTCAAGCTGTTACACTTCCCCCACAAGGATACATCCCAATAATTGTTCTCCATTCATCGAGCCAGTTTGTTTAAGGAAATATTGTAGTGATAATCACATGACAGCATTCACTAATAATGTGCATTTTGAGTTAGTTGACATAAGCCAGATGGAGCTGGAGGGCATTACAACAATAGGAAGTAGAGGAGAAGGCTCGAGCACCATCATCCCAAACTTTCATGGACTTCTTTCCTTGATCTGTGTATAGAAACAAGAAATTAATTGTTCACAGTACTGATTTTCAATTTTTGTTTGCATTGTACATGTTGCATAAAATGATTATACAAAGGATGTTTTTATCTGTATGTCTATGATTCACAAGTACCGAATGAATTTCAGTAAAATTTGGGAGCTGTGTATCTGCATTAAATTTTGTTGGGTGAATTCTGTTTTCTAAAAAGATTGCAATGGGCTGGGCATGTACAGAGAATGGATAAGGAGCGTATCCCAAAGAAAATTTTATATAGTACAACAGTCAGCAGGAGACATGCTGAGAAACTAAGAACTAGATGGATTGATGCAGTGCAAGAAGATGTGAAGAAGTGAATGGGTGTAAGGAACTGGAAGAGAGCAGCGCAGGATAGAGAGGAATGGAGGGGCTTGATAAGGGAGGCCAAGACCCAACATCAGGCTGTTGCGCCATAGAAGAAGAAGAAGAAGAAGAAGAATAATAATTCTGTTTTGATCCACATATTTTTCAGTATTACCTCAGTTTACATTAAATCCAAATTAGACTTACCAGCTGTTGTGTTTCTGTACATTATCCATCATCCTGTTTTTGTTTAGAACACACGTTTCAGAGACTAGATTCTATTTCCATCTTCAGGTGGAACCTACTCAGTTGGGTCCAATCGATAGAGCTAGTCCTTATCTCCAGACACCAGCACTGAGTCTTATGTTAGGAGCAACAGTCAGTTGGTCAGTCTATCTTGGAATAAAGCACCCATCTGGGGCTTATGACCACATTTTTATTACTGTCAGACAGTTATGGGTTTGTTGATATGGTGTACTCTCTCTGACGGGACGACGGGTCTGTTGTTTACAATTGCTGCAAGCCCTCACCAGTGTAGTCTTTGGTCTGAGTCTTGTGGACTCGTGACCAAATTTGTCTGTCTCAGATTCAAGACCTCCCTTTTCGTTGCTTCCTATGACTCAAAGGACTATGGTTGAGGTATTTGACCCTGCCTCCACACCGGGTATACACCAGCATTAACACAAGATAGGATATATAAACCAAGCACAGCATAAACCATCTGCAAGAGTTAAGGCAAACATTAAAATCATTAAAAAAAAACTCCACACACATGAGGCCTAGCACCAATGGCCATGCACTATTTCATGACTATTGGTGTTACAGTCACAGTACTATCAGACTAGAAGTCATCATGAATGAGACAAATTCTCTGTATGGTACCATCATAAAGACACAATTTTCAAACATAATCTACACTGGACAAAGTTGTAGTTTTCTGACTTCTGCGATAATGAGAGTCCACATGGGAGAGATGCCCAAGCTGTGTTGACAGATTCCTTGTATATCCTGCAGGTGGTGTTTGGTTCAATCTAAAAATCCTTCACTTCTTTACAGTATAGTTTGTGGTCTTCTTCATACACATGATGGGCTAATTTTGATTTTTCAAGGAGACCTTGGGTCAGATTATATTTTTGCTTCTTAACATGTACTTCTAAAGGTCTGCTTGTTTCGCCAATATAACATCTGCCACAATGACATGAGATATTGTACTCACATTGCTTCAGCTGCTGTGCATACCTAACATCCATTTTTCATCAGTGTCCCTCAGAGTGTATGGTTAGTTTTGAAAATGTACATGACATTGAAGTGGTTTTCAGTGCATCTCAATTTCTCGGAAATATCCTTGATATATGGGATAAGGACCATGCCCAAGTATATTGTACCTGAAGAAGGATGGTTGCTTCTCAATGGCTTCATTACGGACTCATCAACTTGTGTGTATTCATTAAGCATCAGACTGTGTCATATATTCTCAATTTCCATGTTGAAATCCTTCTGATCCTAACATATGACCATGGCTCGACTGATCAGACTATGAATGACTTCCCCTTTCACATGATGTGGGTGATTGGACTTGAAGACCTACCAGATTTCTTAAAATCAGCTCATTGTACAGTTGGCCATTCGATACATAAACTGTTAAGTCATTAAAGTGGCCCTTCCAGAGCTCAGGCAGTTAGTCATCATCTTCCCACCTTCCTCCCTCATGTTCATTTCCAGGTTAGGTCATGTGCCATTTGTGGCACTGGGCTGGCTTTCTCTAAATACTTCAGTTTCCCATGCCAATTTACATTCCTCCAGCTGCTCCATATTCTTTAGTCATCCTATCATCAACACTGCGTAGTCTTGATACTGTCAGCATTGTTAAGTAAGCAACTTAAAACAAATAATATTTTCATGCTTCAGAATGTTAACGATTTTCTTGGTCACCTCTTCTCCCTCTCAGCTTATAATGAAAGGCTTGTTTTATAATTCTTGCAATTTGCATTCTTCCAGAGTGTTTCTACTCACTGTTTCCTAATAATCTGACATTTTTCGTATAATTGTTCATGATGTCATCATTTGTTACCATCTTAAGATGGGTACTTTTTATATTATTAACATTTAACAGAATGCAAATAAAGGTGTTATATCTCTGTCATGTGTGTCTGCACCTTGACGTACTGTATATGACACATTTTTGAGTGTATGTTATAATCAAATAGTAACATAAGTCATTGCATCACTAGAAGGTTACTGGATTCTATTTTCATTGTATGAGTACAATGTCTAACTGGCTTCTCTTTAGAGGCTTCTTGCCCCACAAGTAGGTCACCACCTTTTCTCTCTATAACTGTCCAACCCTTACGTTGGGCTCCACCTTTTCTCTCCATAACCGTTCTTACCTCACGTTCACTCCCCCCCTTGTTGGTTGGTTAGTCACGCGTTTTTCGTCGCTCCTCTCCTTTCTTCTTCTTCTTCTTCTTCTTCTTCTTCTTCTTCTTCTTAGGTTGGGCGCCAGTAAGCTCAGGTGGTGTCGGCTTACAATAGTCGGAGGTTTATTTTGGAAAGGGGGTAAAGGTGATAGTCAACTAGTTCAGCTGTGAGTAGAGCTGGGATCCTTCTCAGGGCGTTTGCTAGGGCCTCGCTTAGGACGGGGAGGGAAGCAGTTGGTTCAATGCTACTTTGCACTTAAACACTGTGACCATTTATTGAGATCATCACTTCCCTTCACCTGATGACACGCAGTCAATACAAAGGATGCTTATATATAGGTCCTTATGTAGCACAGTCCTGGTATAACGGACGTTATTATCACAATTTACACTTTAGCACTCTGAATTTGGGGTTCTACAGAACAGCGAAAAACACAGATTTTGTTTCCGAATTATTTACAAGTAGCAGGCACTTGGCGACAGTTTGGCAACTAACTTGTGACTCTTTGTCTGAAAACACTGATGTCCCCTGGACGTCAGTTCCTCTGCTAAGTCACTCCCCCTTAATTCCACTGATTGGGTAATTTTGAGAACGGGTTTACATCATTTTTGACAGTACACTGACAGATAACCTGCTTGGCATGGGTTTCAAAACCGCCTACTTTTAAGTTACGATATGCAGGACCTGTCAGTGATCGAATTCTCAAAGTTTGCCGCCATGCTACTCGCAAACAAAATTTCTCAGAAAAAGCCACAGGGGGTGCTTCCTGTGTAACATCAAGATTTGGAATAAATCCATTCCTGAAAACAAGAATGTGACTATGTCCCACTGGCTTTGGTATTACTTGTTACCTGCACTTAATTTTTTTGTTACTGATTATTCTAATTATACTTAAATTAGTGATTGACAGTGGAGCGGTTACAAATGGGAAGCAAAATTTCCATGTCTGAGATCTTGTTGAACATGCAGGATTTTGTTCTATAAAATTGCCTGCTCAGAGTAGGATATACTGTAAAGGACGTTTTAGACAAAATATAAGCTGTGTAATAGTAGTTTGTGCAGTAGATGAGAATGAAGGCTCTACTACATATAATATATTTCTTATTCTGAATAATCATACTAATTTCAAGATTCTGTTTGCCTGCAGGTCATGAAAAATGTTACACCTCAGCTGGAGAATCTGCATTCAGATTCAGAATTTGTAGGAACATTACAAGAGCTGGATGAACGGAAGAACTTTTGTAAAAAGGAAAATGAGATAACGCCAGTGAAAGAAAAGCAGAAACATGCACTGCATACATCAGAATTCAGTAAAAGTGCTCTTGATTCTTATAAAATACCCAGAAATGCTATGAAAGAGACACCAAATAAAACTGACATAAAATTACTAGCTCAGAAGGAGGAGAGCAGAGATAAAGAAACTACCAGCCTCATATCACAGCCTGAAACTTCTCCAGATTTACCCAAGAAAATTAAAGGAAATGAATATCTGAGTACAGAAAATGGAACTCAACAAGAGAAAGCTGTAAGGTCACCAGCTTCTGTGAAAAGATGTGACATTAGTTCTGATGAAGATGTGTATGAGAGAAAGAGGCAACATGCTATGCAATACCAGAGATATTTACAACGAGAGGGCCCAAAAAATCCAGGGGGGAAGGAGGTGCCACAGGTACTAGAGTGAAGTTCATACTATGATTTGCAGCTGTTGTAGACACTAAATTAATGTAGTATTTGGAAACCCTGCTTTATGTTTGGGAAATACAGAGTGTCCATAAATATCCTAAATATAAGTAAATAAAATAAAATATTAGACATGCAAAGTGAAAGCTGGTATTAAGCTGGTAACATTTTGACATAATATGGTAACTTTCCAAATTTTTTTCTTGCTTTGGCACCATTTGTGCATGTATGGAGCAGCTGTATCCTGTTCTCCCTCATTTGAGAGAAGATACAAGTATATCTTTGCTGCAGAAAGTGGCATGATTTCTGTGGTTTACAGGGTTTAAACTATGCATCTGATTTCCACATAAGTTTGTAATCAGGCATACCGAAACCAAGCAGCACTGATTAAGAGAACTGTAGTACATTGGGATGAGCATCTTGTGAAAAGGGACCTGTTGACACACGTCTTGTCTTCTTCAATATGGGAAAGAATTTCCAAAGTAAACTATATTCTGACCCCGATATGTGCTGGATACCCTCTGGACCAACTGCAGTTTGTAAGCATGGAATTTCAGTCTCATATATAAAACATCATACACAATTCAGCATGGCAGGATTAATTTCAAATATTCTTGGGAAGAGACTTAAGAAGCCTCTTGTGAGATGTTTCACCAGTCTTCTGGGAGGCCTGGAGGCACATTCTGTTGCAAGACGCACCCTATCTTTTTCAGACTCCTGTCCCAACACATTACATGTATGTAAATCAATGCTGCTTTGTTCAGGTACACCTGAGTATACTTAACATCAAACATGAATGTATTGTTTAAACTCTGCCAGATACATAATTGAATTCACTTTCTGCTGCACACAGTACATCTTCTCTTCAACTAAGGCAGAATGGGTTGAAATGGAGCTGCTCTGCATATACAGGGTGTTCCACGACTTTAGGGCATAACTAGGGTGACCAACTTTCGGTCATGAATTTAAGGGAGATTTAGTCACGACAAATTTTGCACATTTTTTCCGGTGTGGCGTCAGTCCAGCAAACGTTCATGGAATGGATAATATTAAACAAAACAATTAATTTACATTATATATAATATGCAGGTCACAATATAGAATAAATTTTACAAATTTGCATGTTTCTTAGTCCTAACCTATATGTATTTGTTCACTGATGCTGCAGAACTAAGCATTTTTTTATCTTGTGCAAATTTAAAAAACTCTTTACAACTATAATCGTAATTAATTGCTACCATTAGCTCTGACTTAATTAGTTCTAAGCTGCTTTGATTTCTCTGATCAGTCCATTTATTGCTCATCAGTGAAAAAATCCTTTCAGTATGGGCATTTGAGCCTGGGATGCTTAAAACAAAGCCTAAGATCTTAATAAGGTTTGGCACATCAATTTGTTTCTTAAATCAATGAAAATACTGACCCAACTTTGTTCTATATGTTCTGTTTTTACCACATTCGGAACACTTTTTGCACTAGAAAACTCTTCCTACAGGCTGTCCTCATTTACAAAATCAAGATTAAATTCTTTTACAATAGTTTGAAAATGTCTGAAAGAAAGTTCAGTGTTTAAATTTAATAGCAAAAGACAATGGACAGGATTTGTATTTGATAACTAAAAATTCTTAGAAATGTACTTGTGCAAGCAACAGTAGAAATTAACAAAATCATCTCTAGCACATTTCTGCAGGGGTGGATTCAAACAGTTTAAAATTTTTTCCGTGGCAGTGCCAAAAAACCTGTCCTCTAACATCTGCTGAATTTTACTGCCTACACATTACATTACACTGTAGCATGCCATGATGCTAAGATTAGCAGTTTCAAGAATTTTGGCAGATTGAACAAGTACTGCACCAATGTTGAAAAAAAAATTAAGATATGCCTCAATAACACACTCCTTTTCTGGATCTTTATCACTGAAATGTTTTTTTAATATTTTTGGACAGTGATTCACACTTTTGAAATAACTCTTAATAGGTAACCAGTTTTGTATTAATCTGTAGACAGCTGATGCTAGGGTAAGCCAACAAGTGGGGACATGACGAACAATCTCCAACTCAGCATCAACAAGATCAAAGAATGACTTCAACTCTTCTCTTCTTTTTGCTGATACTGAAAAGTGTCCATATATTTTTAAGACGATCATTTCAATATCCACATCTAATCCATCAGATGCATATTTTGTGGCATTATGCAATATGATTTGAGCAGTTTGCTTTAAGCACATTTTTGTTATCTTGTTGTAGTAGTTTGCACAGAATTGTGCTTCCCATAATTCACATTTGCATTATCTGGACAATATGAAGTTAGATTTTTTATATCTAACTTGTGTGTATCAAGTGAAGACTTGATCAAATTATGGGTAGCATTAGCTGTTTCATCAGCTTGTTCAATGAAGTCCAGGAGCCTATTTTTAACACCACTAAGAGGGTCAAAATACCTCACAACCAGCGGGAATATCTTTCTGTTTTTGTGGTTGGAGGCATCAGTTGCAATAGAGAAAAAGTTGCTTGATTTTGCTGGATCCTTCAACACATCGATGAAGTCTTGCACACTTCTTGGCGCTAGCCATTTTTCACAATAGCCTCTGCTTTTGTTCGACCACAGGACATCTTCTTAGCCAAGATAGAGTCATGGAAAATATCCTTCAATAACTTATTTGCGCAATCCATATTTCTGTAGCCGATGTTGTGTTTTACAGTATGGAAAACCAATGCTAGCTCACCTGCAACGTTTTGGAAGTCTTTGCTGCTGTTCCCGAAAAAGAGGTGTAAATTTGAAGAGGTCTTCATGTTCCTTTCCTTTCGTTTATGCCCTTCTGTGCAAGAATGTTGTCTGCAGTCAGTATTACCCCCGTGAGCAATGCTGAACTCGCGTTTACAAAGTATACAATAAGCTCTGTAAACGTTGGAGGGCACGGACTTTAACCATAAATATTGTTCTTCCCATTTTCTCAAGTAAACACACAAGTATTTAGTTTTCTTCTTAGGTGGAGTTTTTGCATTGTTGCTTTCACTTTCACTGTCACTACT
>NW_019730108.1:3497178-3522598 GCF_002891405.2 Cryptotermes secundus
TGCTTCCCATAATTCACATTTGCATTATCTGCACAATATGAAGTTAGATTTTTTATATCTAACTTGTGTGTATCAAGTGAAGACTTGATCAAATTATGGGTAGCATTAGCTGTTTCATCAGCTTGTTCAATGAAGTCCAGGAGCCTACTTTTAACACCACTAAGAGGGTCAAAATACCTCACAACCAGCGGGAATATCTTTCTGTTTTTGTGGTTGGAGGCATCAGTTGCAATAGAGAAAAAGTTGCTTGATTTTGCTGGATCCTTCAACACATCGATGAAGTCTTGCACACTTCTTGGCGCTAGCCATTTTTCACAATAGCCTCTGCTTTTGTTCGACCACAGGACATCTTCTTAGCCAAGATAGAGTCATGGAAAATATCCTTCAATAACTTATTTGCGCAATCCATATTTCTGTAGCCGATGTTGTGTTTTACAGTATGGAAAACCAATGCTAGCTCACCTGCAACGTTTTGGAAGTCTTTGCTGCTGTTCCCGAAAAAGAGGTGTAAATTTGAAGAGGTCTTCATGTTCCTTTCCTTTCGTTTATGCCCTTCTGTGCAAGAATGTTGTCTGCAGTCAGTATTACCCCCGTGAGCAATGCTGAACTCGCGTTTACAAAGTATACAATAAGCTCTGTAAACGTTGGAGGGCACGGACTTTAACCATAAATATTGTTCTTCCCATTTTCTCAAGTAAACACACAAGTATTTAGTTTTCTTCTTAGGTGGAGTTTTTGCATTGTTGCTTTCACTTTCACTGTCACTACTCATTATGAAAATGGATTCAATTTGATAATTATTTAAAAGCACGGGGATGAACACGGGAAGAAGCAAGAACAGAAAATGTTACAATCCGGAAACGGATATTCCGCTATCGATTAGTATTTGCTAAACTTTCTATCGATTATTATAGGTAATTTTTCGATATTTATCGATGAGTACCTCTAAGTCTAATCTGTCGATAATAATGACAGTTTATATCGGAATGTATTTGGCGGGAATAATATATAATTTAAATTTTGCGATCTTGATTGTTAATGAAATATACGGGAGAAATAGAAGGTCAATACGGGACCTGGGAGGATCCAAAAAAATTAGTGACAAATAATTTCACGCCATATTGAATATAGCGAATTTATTACACATTCGCTCTTACACTTATATAATTCACAATTACACGATTACTGCCCTCTGCAGTATCAAAAAATACTTCTCCTGCTCTCAGCCACTGCTAGACTTCAACTGTACTCGGCGACTTCATGATCCACACTGTGTCGCTTCTGATCGCACACACTGCTCACATACTGCTCAGCCGGCTCTTTATACCGTTCCCTGTTGCCTCGTGTTACCAGCGGTGTCCCCTTGTTACGTCACAGTGGGAAGTGCTGTTACATCATCACCGGGGAGGGGGACGGAGTGTTGACTGGCCTGTTACCGTAGCAGCAGCAGTTGCTCCAATGCTGTTATGTCACCGCTGGAGCGGGTTGTCCTGCATAGTGCAAATACCTCAGAATACTTTCTGATAGATTACAGCTTTACCTGTAAAGGATTCAATTTTGGTTTTGTTGTGGTTTCTTCTGTAACTTCTATTGGCAGTTTTACAATATTATCTTCTGTTGATATTTGCTGTTAAACTCCGTGGATTACTACCAGTAATTCTGTATGTTTATAACAGATTTAAGTGCCTCCCCACCTTTCACATGAGATTGGAAACGTTGAGTTTTTGAAACATATTTGTTCAGAGTGCTAGAAGATGGAAAGAATCCAGAAACTCAGCAATCCCAGGTGTAATGCACCATCAGCAGGACCGTTTAGAATGAAAATGAGTACTCTGCTTAGACATTTCTTCATTGTCCAGCGATTGAGTCTGACTCTTTCTAGCATATAATATCTAAAAGTTTTTTTTTCTTTCAGTAGACAAGACGATGGGTAATGTCCAAAAACATAGTACTTGTATCTTTCCAACAGGTTCGGCTGAGTAGGAATATTTCCTCCCAGGTGATGGAAACACTCAGCTTCCAGAAAATTTTGTTGGAAACAACTGTAGACAATGGGCAGTGTTCAGATTGATGGTCACCATTATTAGTGCTATCATGTTTGCTTTGACAGGGGAGACCAGGCTGCTTGTCAGGGCTGGTGTTTGTTGTGACAGGAGTGTTGGAGACAATTGATCGAGAAGAAACTAGTTCTCTCATAAAACAGTGTGGTGGTCGCGTGACTTCCAGTGTTAGTCGCAACACCAACTACCTTGTTGTGGGAGAAGAACCTGGTCCAGCAAAAATAGAGAAGGTATTTTATTTTACATGTCTTCATATGGTAGTCAACCCTGCAAGTGCCAGATGTAATTCTTAAAAAGCTGCCACATCGAAATTCAGGTTCAGCAAAAATGCAGACCATTGCTATAATTGTTAACTTGCATAGGCTTATCATGCATCCTTTAGAAGAGAATGTGTTGTATGTAAATTATCATGACTGAGAACCATTCAAGTGAACTAAATTATACACAGTACAAATTTTTTATATATATATTTTGGAGAACCTTGCTAAAAAGCTGTGTGTACAAAACATTGTTTACTAGATTAGTGCCTTCTAATCAAAATTTCATTACAGAATATTCATTAGTAGTGGTATTGCAGTCCACCATTTGTGTGATGTATCATGTTGGAATCATCATTCCTCATGTGGTCATTTTCAAACACTGAATCAGTATAGTCATGATCAAAAATAATGTAATTTTTGCTATCATCATTTAGAATGCCATCTTCTGGGATGTGGCACTATGTAGATCTTGTGTGAACCAAGGTTTGGAGGAATGAATCACTTCCATCTTCGGGGTAGAAAAATCCACAAGCAAGGAGCCAGCTTGAGCAGGTAGCTTCAGATTGAGTGACCAGTTGAAAAACACCCTGCCATATAAGAACAGGAAGGGAGGGCGAATGGGCTACATGGGAAATCAATAGAGAGGAGGGGGAAGGGTCTGTAGAGATGGGCCAGCAGGTAGCAGGCCATAGCTGGTATAGGATCATGTCTGGGGGAAAGGCAGGGTTACCAGGAGCCTCAGCCCTAAGCTGCCGATCATTCATCAACCTGTGTAGCTTTGTAGATCTGGCGTCATATTCTGGAGGTTTCTTGAGGGAGCAGCTGAGAGGCTTCTATGACTAGCTGAGACAGAAACTCACCTCTCTGTTCATATTGTTGGGATGGAGCTAGATCTCAATGGCCTCCCTAATGATGCAATCCATGTATTGGGTGTTGGTAGCGAGGCTGAAGGTATTGTGAAATTGAATGCAGTGCCCCAAGTCGGTACTAGGTACTTCCTTGGGAGGCAGGCCCACAGATTTGATATTGTGCCAGGACAGCACACTACTGATTTGGTTAAATATAGTCCCGACATAAGGCAGGACGGCGACTGAGTCAGGATTATCATCGGGCTGACTAATATTCAGATGACGGTTGAGGACTCAATGGATCTGCCTGTCATTGTATCCATTCTGCCTGAAAACTTCCCTCAAGAACACCAACTCTGCATGTAGGTTGTCTTGATTGCATAGAGCTGTAGACCTGTGCACCAATTTGGAAAGTACAGCTTGCTTGTTGGATGGATGGTGGTGGGACCCAGCATTATGGTAGAGATTGGTATGGGTAGGTTTACGGTAAACTCTGTGGCCCACAGAGCAGTTGGATCTCCTGTAAATATCTATGTCAAGGAAGGGGACTTGGCCCTCAGTTTTGGTCTCCATGGTGAACTGAATGCACTGGTGGATACAGTTTAGGTTGTTCAGGAAGCCCTTCAGCTTGTCAGGTCTGTGTGACCAGATGACGAAGGTGTCGTCCAGGAGCCACACCATAGCTCAAGCGGTTAGTCACTGGCTTCCCACCATGGTGGCCCAGGTTTGAGCCTGGGTCTGGTCAAGTGGGACTTATGGTGGACTAAGTGGCTCTGTGGTGGATTTTCTCCAAGCACTTCAGTTTCCCCTGCCAATCTTCATTCCACCAAATTCTCCATCATCATAATCACCCAGGGCAGGTACAGTAGGCCAGTTAGTGGCCGCCATGCTGAGCGGACCCAGGTGGACTCCACCCCCACTAAACAAATTAAAAAAAAAAAAGGTGTCATCCACATAGCAAAACCAGCAGAGGGGCTTGTGGGTGCCCAAGTCAGGCACCCACTCCTTGAAATCCTCCATATAGAAGTTGGCGATGACCAGAGACAGTGGTGAGCCCATGACCACACCATTAATTTGTTTGTAGAAGTGGCCATTGAAGGTGAAGTATGAGGTGGTCAGGACATGGTGGAAGAATCTCAAGATATCTTCTTCAAACTGTCCTAGCAGATCCATAGTATCCTTTATAGGCACCCTGGTGAAGAGCAACACCACATCGAAATTGGCCATTATATCATGAGGATCAACTTGGAGAGAACCCAAGGGGTGGACAAATTCCACTGAGTTTTTCATGTGGAGTTGAGTGGCCAATGTGGTTGCTAAGCAGGCCAGCTAAGTATTTGGCCAAGCAATAGGTAGGGGAGCCAATAATGCTCACAATGGATCTTAATGGAACATCAGGCCTGTGGATCTTCAGGAAATCGTAGAGTCTAGGTGGTCTGGAACATTATGGTCGTAGCTGTTGGCAAACCTCCACAGCAGTCGAGGACTTTTTCAGGAGAAGAACAGTCTTGCGCTCTATGGAATCAGTAGGGTCCTTCTTCAACTTCTTGTAGGCCTTGTCCTTCAGAAGAGCGGTGATCTTCTGGTTGTAGTCTGAAGTACCCAGTACAATGACCACATTACCCTCATCAGCCAGAAGGACAGTGAGAGCCTGATTGGTTTTTAAGGCCTGAAATTCTCCCCTCTTGGCACCAGTCAGGTTGTCCTTGGGTCTAGAGGAGCTTTTGAGGATCCTGACATTCTCCTGTCAGATCTCTGCAGTCTCTTTGGGCAAGGCCCCCTATTGCCTTCTTGACGCCGCACAGGATATCCTTGATGGGGACGAATGCCAGAGTTCAGGTTGTCAGGGGGTTGGGGTGGGTTCTGTACCTTATGTAAGTGTTGGAACTTCTGCAGTGCCTGGCTCTTATGTCATCAGTGATGCATAAAACCTGCTCAGCCATTGAGGACAAGTTCCATCTCAACAGTATGGACAGAGAGGTGGGTTTTTGTCTCAGGAAGTCATGGAAGCCTCTCATCTTCTCCCTCAAAAAACCTACAGAATATAATGCCAGATCTACAATGCTATGCACAGGTCAATGCACGCTCAACAGCTTAGCCACAAGGCTACTGGGTAAATGCTCTCCTGGTAGCCCTGCCCCCCTCCCCCCAACATGATCCTCTACTGGCTCTGGCCTGCTATATGCTGGCACATTTCCACAGGCCTTTCCCCTCTCATCTCTATTGATTTCCCATATAGCTCACTCTCCCTCTCTTTCTGTTCTTATATATCTGGGTGTTTTTCAAGTGGTCGCTCAAGTCTACAGTCACCTGCTCAAGCTGGTTCCTCGCTTGCGGATTTTTTACCCTGAAGATGAAGGTGATACGTTCCTCCAAAACATGATTGTACACAGGATCTACATGGCACTGCATCCCAGAAGACAGCATTCTTCATAGTCACCACCATGAAAACCTCAAATCTTACATTATTATTCACTTTCACCATATTCAGTAACACTAAGATCACATCCAACCATTCAGTTTTATCACTATCATTTGCTGTGCTGTCTTCCCAAGTTACCATTGTAGGACATTACTGCTCATCTTTCATGGGTAAATACCAGATATAAACACCTCTTAAGAACCTCAGGTATCTGAAGAAAATTCCCTTCAAATGTTCCTATGTATGCAAAACACTCAGTTAACTGGTACCCAAGCATCCAAAACTTTTATCCAACTGACAGTAATTTCAGAGAAATTTACCATGTATATAAACTTCTTCAGAAACAAGTTTGTGATGAGCATATACTGTATTTGTCCACCATTCAGTAGCTGATTCTGTGATCTCATCACTGTATTTATCTGAAATCTGTCACCCATTTTCCATTGTGTCACCTAAGATGACTCTTGCATAAATGTGTTGTTTTGACTTTGAATTGGTATCTAAAAATTTTTTTGTGTGCAGCCAACACATTCATGTACCTTGCTGACCACATCCCTCACATATGCCTGAAAACAGAGATTACTGTACAGATAAAATGCCAGCAGATGTTAAGGCTCTGACTGTATGTTTCTGTCCGTAAAGGTTGAAATATGCAACACTAGACACTTATAGGGTTAGTAATAATCAAATGGTAGTCATGACGCAGACGATATTAGATGTGACCACCAGTTATTTTCTTCATTAACCCTTTGTGGTCATAACATTATGAAAAAAAATCCGCAGCCAAGACGTCGTTGGNAACCATTTTGAACCCTGAGAGCCAATGGCAGAGCCAACAGTGGAAATACATGAATTTTCCCCAACCAAAGAAACCCAAAGCCGTACACACAAGTTCCGGTAAAGTGATCATGACGTTCTTCTTCAACTGCAACGGCCCTTTGCTTGTCAAATTTTTCGAGCATGGGGCCACAATCAGTGCACAGCGCTATGAAGACACTTCGCAGAACTGAGGCATGCCATAAAGTCAAAACGCCCTGGAATGTTGTCGAATGGCATTATCCTTCATGATAATGCATGCCCCCACACTGCCAACTCTGTGAGGAATCGCTCTAGAGATTTGGTTGCGAAGTGCTTGAACATCCCCCCTACAGCCCAG
This sequence comes from Cryptotermes secundus, assembly GCF_002891405.2. Lineage (NCBI taxonomy): Eukaryota > Metazoa > Arthropoda > Insecta > Blattodea > Kalotermitidae > Cryptotermes > Cryptotermes secundus. The sequence continues at coordinate 3,503,925 of NW_019730108.1, forward strand.
ATCTCTCCCCTTGTGATTTTCACATTTTTGGAGACCTGAAAAGAGACATTCATGGACATCAATTTTGCATCGGACAAAAACGCATGTGGATGGGTAAAGATGTGGTTCTGTAGACAGCCCGCAAACTTTTTCAAGGATAGGATTGACCATCTTATCTCCCAGTGGGATAAATGTATTAACGGTTTTGGTGATTACTTTTAAAGTAAGAAATGTTGTTTAATATGTTTTGGCTTCTGACCCATTTTCATTTGACTGCCCCTCACAAAAAAAATTAAAGGTATCCCTGTAACAGGCCATGGAGGTCCATAGGCTTGTGAGATGTTGAGGTTCCCACATTTTCTTGACAGTCAGCTCATAGATAGCAGTAAGGTTGTCAGCCTTATGCACCAGCCGCCCTTTACCCCCAAGAACATTGTATTTACATACATTTAATAACATGTAAAATGTAAATTGTACATACGGACAACATACTTATTACTGTGGACTGAATTTGGCAAACAACAGACCCCATCCTCTTGTCAGTGAGAGAGTCCCACATCAAGAAACCTGCAACTGTCTGATGGAAATAAAGATTTGGTTTTAAGGCCCAGATGGGTGATTTATTCCAAGACAGACTGGCCAACTGACTGTTGGTCGTAAAATGACGTTGACAGGGGTTTTCCAGTGATTGAGGTTAGCTCTGTTTTTAGCGACCGAACTGAGTGTCTTCCCCCCAGCCGAGGATGGAAACAAATCCAGTACCCAAATGTCGTTTTTTCTGTTTTCTAGAATACCAGATGATGGAATAAGTCCAAAAACCCAGTAATTCTGAAACTCTGAGAGATTATCTGCCTCTTGATATGCTGCTTTCTGATGCATTATGTCCTGGTTGTTGTACTGCCGAGCTCAGAAATACTGAAGGGTCTTATGAATTGCCCTGTATATGATGGTCTGATACCCGTTTATTTCTTTGTGCCAGTTAGGACACTGGAACCAGAAGTGCACCTTACCTAATGCAAGTTTTATTAATATTTATTTTATTATTTTTAGGCAGCAAAATTAAACACACCACATCTAACCGAAGATGAACTCTTTGCTCTTATTCGAGCAAGGTCATGCTTACCAGACACAGAAAGGCTGTCAAAGGATTCAGAGGAAGTTATTAAAAAGGATGAGAAAATTAAACATAAGGATAACTTGAGCAGAAATGATATTACACATGGAACCAGAATAGAGACATCGAAAAGTATCAAGAAAAACATTAAGAAAGAAGAAACAGAAATGCCTGGTAATTATGCTGATGAACCATCATAATTGTATTTCTGGTAATTTTTATGGGTCTCATTCATATTTCTGTATTTTTTACTCCTGAAATGTGTCTCAGTAACCAACACCTTGCACATGCTAAACAAACAGTGTACAGTAAATGCAGGTCTAACACAAAATTTTGATTAAAAGGAAATTTGTCTTTATTGAGATATTTCCTTGCTCCCAAGAACACAGTGAAACCTAATGTATATCATCACTAGGAACTCAATTTTCTTACAATCAAATCATGACCTACAGTAAAGACGGAATACTGTGACTGTTGCTATGAAGTGGCACAGCAAAAATGCCTAAAACAATACAAGACAATAGAAGACAGTGCTTTCTGTGGGGTCTGTGCAGATTGGTTGTAAAGAAGAATTCAGTTGAGCAGCACAGAGAGAAGAGAGTAAGATAGTCAGTTATGAGTCAGTTGATGAGAAATGTACATTTGTGTAATCGTGTAACCATTAGAGAAAACATCATTATACTGTTGCATATGTTTGTATTCTGTTGCACTTATGGTGTTCATTGGAACTCTAGGATACAAAGTGCAAAGTGAGCATCATGTCAAAAATGGCAGATTACCCAGTGGTGGGTTATCAAAAATTCTGGACAGACAAAAGAACATCAGTAAAAGCTGATAACCAGTTTTTAGAAGCTAAACATTCTGATGCAGAAGTACAGCCAAAACAGCTGTTTAAAATCCTCTGACATTGAGGGCGTGACAGGTTACCCACCAGCTTCAGTGGGAGAAAGTGTTGAGTGGACATCAGTAGTCAGGACTGCAGAGGACAACAGAAGTAGGTACTTGAAAGCTCTCACTCTAAAGACCCTCTTTAGTGCCCTGTATAGCACATGCACTGTTACACTTAACAAGTCAAAGGCCATGCTCAAGGCAAGCACCCTGAAAGGCCAGACCAAATCATCAAACGTCATAGGTGAACAAATAACCCAGGACAGAGGATTCAGAGAAGTTCGTACGCACAAGCGGTGCAACAGTAAAGGGGGAACTCAAACTTCAAAGAAACCAGCAGTGCAAGCCAAAACGTCTGCCACTTTAAATATCCTGCCCCCAAGGAGGTTGTCACCTGAAATGTCTTCGCTCCCCCTTAGAACAACAGAATTGGACACTGATACCTCCGGTACCTAAGCCATGCCACATGAGGAGGCAGTTCCTGACAAAACAGGTAACATCCACAACTAACTAGATTCAGCTGCAAAAGCAACTAAAAGACAAGGCAACAGACAACTGTGAGTTCTGCAGCACCAAAAACAGAACCAGAATAATCACAAAAGCCATGGTGTACTTTTCAGCAGTCACATCCTACATGTGGGTCCCTGTCATCACAGCAGAAGTCAAGAGGCTACCATGTTGTCAAGTGTAGTTTGAGTGAAAAAAAAAAATCTGTTTTTCTTGCGTTGGTACCATAAGAAGCATTGCTTCTCTCCAGCAATGATTTCGCTTGAGATTCTTCTCTAGTGCAAGGCCTCATACATGTGGAGTTTCAATAATTTAATGTTTTCTTAGCTCTCACAGATGGTTTGTGCTGTGCTTGGCTTGTATACCCCATCTTGGTGCTGGCACAGGTGTCTGGAGATAGACTCTAACTCTATCAGTTGGGCTTAACTGAGTAGGTTTTACCTGAAGATGGAGAGAGAAGCCAGTCTCCAAAACGTTGTGTTTTGAAAAATAAACAAGACTGTTGTTTAGATAAAGACAAGATGATGGATAATGTCCAAAAACATAATATTTGTACTATTGTACCGTCGTCACAAACTTTTAGATCTTGCATATATTTAAGGTGTGTAATTTGGGCTCACTCTCTGTATAATACTGTTTCAAGAAGTACATAAGCCATTAAGCGTTGTCCCTGTGCTTAATTAATCATGGTACCATAAAGACTTTGGGACTAGAGGTATAGCTCCACTGTAGATGGAGGTTAGTCCTTTAACCCTACCCCAATCCTTTTATGCCCAACTTCATTCCTACCAGCTACAAATTAACCTGATTGAAGATCTTAAGTGAAGATCCTGTTAGTATAATACTCCAACCATATGTTGTTCCTGATAAAGAATAAAGATATAATAAAGAATAAAGATATAAGTTGGGTTTATTGTTAATAATGTGGATGTAAGGTGATAAAATTAATATCAGAAAGCTTCTAGATACGGACTTGTATGGGAAAGTTATGGTATTGAGCATGTAATAACCTGATTTTACTACCCTGACAATCTCAGGAGAAGAGTATAAATCAGGGGCTTCTTGGTTATGTAATTTCATCCATTGTATATTTAATCTTTTATCTATGTATTTTTTCACTTTTTTTTTAACAAATGCAGTTTTCTGTTGTTGGTAAGAGACCATAACACACAAGTGTGTCATGGAAGTGCTGTGTAGAAAACTGACTGTAGATATCCATAAGGTACATATGTTAATATCTGTGTCTTATGTAGCATTTACATAACGCTCGTTGATATTGAGACAGTCATTACCATCATTGTACCTATAAAGTGTGTACCATTATAAATATTACCCATCTTCCTGCAGTCACCTTGATATGTTGCTTGTGTTTGCTCCCTGTACAATTCTTTGTACGTGCTGCTATCAAACAGTTCCCGAAATTTGAATTTTGTGCACGAATGGATATGAGTACATCGAAATACTGCTAGGTGTCTCCTTGCACACCCTTCTTGAATCAGTGTGGCAAGCAGCGTCGAGTTGAGTGGTTGGGTTTATTGTTGGTGAACGTATTTCCGTTGTTGTATTTGCGTGAGTTTGCGGTTTTGCAATGGCTGACCTGAGAGAGCAGCGTGTCAGTATAAAGTTTTGTTTTAAACTTGGGAAAACCGTTGCAGAAACGCAAGATGAAAATAAAGTTGAAGGGGTGAAGATTTGATACAGGAAATTCAAGCGGAAACTCAGACGGTACTAAACACCCTAACAAAGAAAGACTTCCAGGATGCATTTCAAAAGTGGCAGAAACGCTAGGATCGGTGTATGCGCTCCCAAGGGGACTACTTTGAAGGTGATGGTGCAGAATAAGATCCAGGTAAAACGTAATATGAGTAGTTTTTATTAATATATTTCGGGAACTTTTGGATAGCACCATGTATGTATCTGGAAAGAAAATGGTCACCATACATAAATGATACATGTTTTGATGGCCACCCACAGGTAAATGAGTTTGATTGTACATAATAATATAACTCAGAAAGAAAAATGGATATTTGCCTCAACACCAGAGATTTAATTACAACGTGATATTAATTTCTTAAGATCAATGGTGTGCGGTACTATTTTTGGCAAGGGAAGCAGTGGTATCTAATAAACGAACTGATAGCAATCAACTCACCAAAATTTACATCACTTATTGAGTCAATAAGGTCGTTTTGTATTCTGTTCAATAAACATGTAAATACTGTACTGTTCTCAAGGTGAACATTGAGTTTATGATCATATTTCCTCAACAAGTGAACTAATTCCACATAATTACCTTGGTCGATAGAATCCACTCTTTTATCATGACCATGGAGGGGAAGTTGCCACTTTCCTAAATTGCAGATGATATCAATCAAGCATTCATTATTTCTCTATTTTTTATTTATTTATTTATTTTTTTTTTTCATTCTGCTGTAGTGTCTTCAGGCGCTTTTGATTGTGAGGTTGACAGTCAGTTCGAGATTTCCCAAACATAACGAGTTGCATTGTTGAAATAATGTGAGTCTGAGAGTTCTCATGTCATTTCAGTGCTTTATGAAGGTTGTTGATATCACCAAACCCAGTCTTGTTCCATACATTTTTTTCATTGAGAAACAGTAGGCATGGCCAACAAAACAGTTTTCCTATATTACGGCAACCGGATAGCCACTCTGTTCTAGAATACTGTTCCAAATTAAATTTCCTCACACATAATTTGGTTTGTAATTAAGTTCCGGCAACTTTCATGTCGGTTGTCCTCTTTCTATAATTATTTTCTTTTCAGAAAAGTCCTGCTATTGAACCCCCGTTTTAAAAGGCTTTCAATTGTGCAGTTGTGTTGCCTGCCAGCATTCATTTTAGCTGTTCCCTGTGCAGGTAGTCTAATCACTTCCCTGCAACTTGTACCACAGTATCACACTTGCTTCCCTTAAACGCGGATGGCTTCTTTCTGATGCATGAAAATATGATCACAAATACAATCTTACACCATATAAATATGCACTTACAATATTTTAATAAAACTTAATGTTACCTATAACACCCAATAAGACTGAAATCACACATACACAGTTAATTTTCACATAACCATTGAAAGAACAGATTTCTTCGCTGGTCTTACCAGCAAACCGAAATTTGCTTCTGTTGGCCACTTTGGATGGGATGAATTCGTACGCGGATTAACAAAAGGAAACTTGGTCCTTCCCACCAAGCAGGGTAAGGGAGGTGGAGGAGGCGGCATGTGGCCTTGAGCAAGAACACGCGCTAAATGACTATATTCACATTCTTATTATTCAAATTGAATTATTTATATATGACATCTTTTCTTTTTGTTTCTTAACTATGGAAGCATTGCTTCTCTTGCGTCCATGCATGGCCCGCCACTTCTTAAGATGTTTAGGTGTACATGTTCTCTCTGCATTTGACATTAATTTCTTCACTGACTTTTAAAATAATTTTGAAGCTTTGCCAGTGTTATGTGCATGTAAATAATAATTAGTTGCTCTCACACACAGAGAAACTCCAGAGCCCTGTTATGTAATCAGGTGAAGGTGACTGACGTTTTTCTTCTGTAATTTGGTTCCTAAGTCTGAGTTTGTTTTGTATTAGTTCTAGAAAAGCAAGATATTTCACTATCACCTCCAAGTGCAAGGAACACCACTTTCCAACGTCATTCACTGTGGGCTGACAAATATAAGCCTGTATCTACAAAACACATCATAGGGCAACAAGGTGATCGCAGCAATGTGAAGAAGTTAATCAAGTGGCTGCAAAGTTGGCACTCTAATCACTCAGGAAAGAAGAAGCTTGTAAGGCCAAGTGAGTACTCAGCAACTTTTTCATCTTGAATTATTTCATATGTCTTTGTCTTAGTAGTTTCTAATGGTTCAGTCTGAGTTATTATGACATCTGTTTGATTTCATTGTCACAGAAAGATGTTAATATTGTAACATCAGGAACTGGAGCAGTTATTATCCCACTTATTATTATTGAGGTGGTCAGTCTGTTCACCAAGTTGCTGGTGGAGGATAAGACATCATAGAATTATTGGACATTTGTTTAAGAACACCATACTTCTGTTTGATGATAAATTCTAACAGCGAAATGAGGGAATGGGAAGCTCTCTATCACCAGTGGTCATTAGTATATTTATGGAACACCTTGAAGAAATAGCACTGGATACGTCAGACCACATACTCACTAAATGGTTCAGATGGATCGACTGTAATTTTGTGTTTCCAAAGTGTGGACCAGTAAGATTAGAAGAATTTCTTTACCACCTCAGCAGCCTCAGACCTACCATAAAATTCACAACAGGAGTGGAAGTTAACAATTCTGTTCCTGTTCCTTTCTTGGACATAATGATCATGAAGAGTGGTGCTAATGTAACCATAAAAATGTACAGGAAACCTACCCATGCAGGAAGTTATTTACATTCAAACCTGATCAGCCCCATCAAATGAAAAGAGGAGTTATACATAGCTTGGTCACTGGAACAAGGTCATATCATGGAGTCCATTATGAAGCCAGGGAGAATCATCCATCCTGCAGAGAGAACATTTCATAGCATGGTCACTAAACCATACATTACAGATATTTCTGAAAAAAATCTGATGCATTGAGATCACTTCAGTTTTAGGACCATTTTCAGAACTAAACATAAGTCTGTGGGACATTGATGGAAACTGGACCTGTTACAGGTGCCCAGCATGTGAAGCAATGTGTGTACAGTATTCCATGTTGATTGTGGTAGATGTTACACGGGCAAAACAGGCAGACCTTTAGAAGACTGCATGAATGCAATGTATTCAAGGTCTGCTCAAAAAATCAAAAACAGCCCAACATGCTTATGAAAGACATGGTAATATTTTGGAAATAAGCAAAAGTTTTGCAGATTGAATCAAACACCACCTACATGAAACAGAATCAGCCCACATCTCTCATAGCTCGTCCAATTAGTCACTCCAGCCTGGCTATATCTCCTGTCTGGACTCCAGTCAGGAAGTTACAGCTCCATCAGATTTAGATTATATAGGAATGCCCTGCTTTTGTATTAGTACAACACAGGTGCCCCATGTATGTAATGGTTTATTTGCTAGGTCCTCATTGGTATTTAGGAAAGTTTATCTGCTCCAATTTTAATCCTCTGTATTTATATCTATCTTTGTCTTATCTGTGATTTTACAGGTCGATAGACTATGTCCTGTCTTTAAGAACAATAGACCACTGTAGGTCGCAGTACAAGGGCTGAGAAGGCCTACCCCTCATACATTAATGTCCTGTCTTTTATTTTATAGTATTGTCATGTGATAAGAGTGAGTATAGACAGGTTTTGGATTAATAACTTGATTTATTGGACACTTTCACAGCTTGTGACTACACTTACAGATCAGTATCACATAGATTTAGTGTTTTCAGTAATGTTGCTTGCTAACGTCTTCCAACAACAGACGTTCCTCTGCTTCTGGGCTCACGTTCTCCCAGGGTGGTGACCATCTCATGCCAACATTATGTCTGCTGTCTGCAGTTGGTGCGCTTCGTTCATCAACTAGCGCCTGGGCTGGACTGACTTCCACCTGCCAACCTCCAACTTCATCTGTCAATTCTGGACTCTTCTGAGCCCAACAATGCGTGCAAAATTGACACCTTGTGTGGCCTCAGCATGGACTGCATCCACTTCCAACAGTTTGTCCATTGTTGCTTGCATACATTCCTTAGCGATGGCTGTTTCTCTGGTTTCCTTATTCTAACTGTGAGGCCTTATGTCACAGTACCTGTAGCTGTCTTTTTTAGAACTTGACTCTGTGGTTTCAGTTTCTGTTTTCGTTGGACTCTGGCCATTGCATTATGTGTGGCCACAGGTGATAGGTCTGATGCATGTAGAACTTAAAATTTTTGTCTCAACTCTCACAGCTGGTTAATGTATTTGGTTTATATATCCAGCATTGTGTTGAGCCCAATGTCTGGAGATAGGGACCAGCTTTATCAGTTGTGCCCAGCTTGCACTTTCTGCTTGGCAGGGGCAGTCCACCCTCTGAAACATTGTTTTAATAAAAATAGAACTATGGATAATGCTCAGATAGTCATTTTACTATCCCATCATCTATAACCACTTATGCCCATGAGGTCAGTTCTTTCATCCACTCTTTATTTCACTGAAACACACTCCTCACTCATAGACACTCACCTCTTTTGCATCTTCTGTCTTGTCACTGAACTTAACCAAATTGAACTGCAATCTGAGATACTACTCTACCTTGCTCAGTCACTAATGTACTGCACTGACTCACAGCGTGCTCTGCTTTAATTGCTTGTGCAGCGCACTGCACTGAACTGAAGTAACTGATGAATGATGTCAGCTTGTGCAAGAATTTTACAGTTTCATAGGTGTGGCATCGTCAGGGAAATTTCTCTTGCCTGCTCAAGTGACCACACCCTTCGGCACAAGCTGAGTGATCACTGGAACAATCTAGGGGGGGGGGATCTCGATTTTTAAGTCAAACAAGAGTTGTGTGCAGGTCAGGCGATGTGACCCCTTGCCAGGATGGTTGCAATTTAGGTGGCTCCCCTCTGCTCTAGATAGGTTGATGCAACCAGATGTGTTCTCCTTCCTGGAATCCCACAGAGTTGACTAGGTAGGCATAGTGGGCCATCATTGCTTAACTGGCCACCTTCCATTGTTGACGGGATAATGACAGTTATTATACAGTTGTTCCACCAGGTCCATCTCATAGTCATTTATGGTCTCCTGCTTGTCAATGGAGCAAACAGAAGATTGCAGGCCAGACATAGCTCTCTTCCAGACCCTAGTCTGGTGGCCATTGTGCCTTGGTCCTGTGGATTGAGGCTCTGTAGGCAGGAGGGAGTGTGAGGCACCAGTTCACAAAAAACCCTTATTGTGTTAACTGATTCGTGAATCATGAGGTTAAGGAAGCATTAGTATAGGCCATCAATTGGCCCATTGACAGAACATAAAAGCAGATACATTTGTTGGAGCTAACCGTTCCATTTTATGCATGTAGGTTCAGTTTTTCCCAAACTTCATTTTATGATGCTGTCCTTTTATGAAGTGTTTTATTTTTGACAGGTCCATGGGCCAAAGATGAAACTGGATCCTACTTCAAAGCTGCATTGTTATCAGGTCCACCAGGTGTTGGTAAGTACGGATTTGGTGTCATGGTTTGTGGAATGTGGAAGAGGGTCCTGTAATTTCTTGAAAATAATATGATACCCACTTTCCTCCAAATGATTCAGCCTGTACGGTGAGGCTAACAGTACTGTAACTGATAAGTCTACAAATTAGTAATCCACATCTTTGTTGTTCTATATTTATTTATTACAGGATTGATGATTCAGATGAAATAAGGTTGTTGGGTGGGTGTAGGCTACTAGTGGGGTCTATTTAGCTGAGGATCTCAGGGGTGTGGAATCACCACAAATCTCACTGAATGATAATGCACTTCTATGATTATCCGAAGAAAGTGGTCACTGATTTATTGCACATACTGATATACACTATCTTTGGATGGTAACAAACACACTGTGATTTTGTTGTTCTTGTTTATGCTGGTAAACTTTGTTAATGAATAATAAATGATGCAGTTTAAAATGGTAAAACTGTTAACAGGGAAAACAACAACTGCACATCTTGTTTGTGAAGAACTTGGATTTGATGTTGTGGAATTTAATGCATCGGATACAAGATCAAAGAAGTTGCTACATGAAGAAGTGTCTGAGTTGCTGAACAACAAGTCACTGTCTGGATATTTTCAGGGTGAGTAATCCTGCAGGAGTAATGAGTGTCAAGCAGTTTGCTTACTGTTATGTGTGTGCAGTATTTTGTAGATGTGAACATAGGTTGCCTCATATATTTTGACAGCAGTTCTAGTGGTAAATTGCTGCATCTCTTTGCCAGTATTCTGTGGTTCTAGACCATCCAGACTCAGCTTGCTTTCCTTTCTGTCACTTGGGACAAGGGTTGGACTCTGTAAGTTGATCTATCTAGAGTTCATGGTTTATGCTGACTGTCTTACAGTGTATACACTTTTTCACCTTATTCTTCACTTCCACACTACATGTTTCAGCACTAATGTGCCATCTTCAGGTGTCTTTATGCACGTTAAACTATTGTACTGCATGCCATAATGTCTTCATTCTAAAATGACTAGAATCTGTATTTGTCATATAGGACGATGAATTCTAAATAATAAAACTTCAGGATTCTTCCTGCGTCCCACCCAAACACGCGAATTACGCCAATCCTCTTTTATGTGAGCATTCTTCCTACATATATTTGTGTATCGTGTTCTGTGTTGTGTTTTGCTCCTGTTACTGCATGCGTTGTACTGCTGGATATAGCAGCAGAACGTGCATAAAGACATCTGAAGATGGCACATTAGTGCTGAAACATGTAGTGTGGAAGTGAAGAATAAGGTGAAAAAGTGTATACACTGTAAGACGGTCAGCATAAACCATGGACATGAATCAGTGTAACAGGATGCTAAAATATAACACTGTGTAGAGTTATAGAGCAGATATATATTTGTAAATAGAATCAACATGAATGAATGCCATAGATCAGTTTTTAATCATTTCCATCTTTTGCACCTTTTGATTCTAAAATCCAAATGACCACTTCTGTGCCAGATATATTTCCATGTTTTTTTAATGATTTTGTAAAAAAAATCAAATTGTTAATTCTGAACTCTGTGTACATGCGCAGGTGTGTGTGCGCGCTTGCGTGCATGCATGCGTCACCTCCTGTCACTTCATTTCTCTTCAGTCAAAATATTCTCCTCAACACTGTTCTGAAACACCCTCAGTCTATGTTCCTCCCTTAATGTCAGAGACCAAGTTTCACACCCATACAGAACCACAGGCAAAATTATAGTTTTGTATATTCTAATTTTTATGTTTTTAGACAGCAGACGAAAAGACAAAAAGTTCCGGACTGAATGGTAGCAAGCATTACCCAAGTTCAATCTCTTCTTAATTTCCTCCTGAATCAGGTTTCGATTTGTTATCGTTCCCAAATATCTGAATTGTGCCACATTTTCAAAAATCTGTTCCCTATCTTTATATCATGATTTTGCCCTGCATTTTGCTTATGAGACAGCAATATACGAGTACGATGGGGTACCCAAAAGAAACCGAACTAATTTTTTTGTGGGCAGAGCTTTTGTAGTACCACGTTTTGCCGCTATGAGCGCATAGAGCTAACATTCCTGAGTCGATAAGCCGACTACCGTTGCTTCAGAAGGTAAGGACTAGTTTCGGCAGAGTTTATAGTGACAACTGTTTTGTGTGATCGTCGTTTTTGCAATGGCTGATTTTCATGAACAGCGTGCGGCGGTGAAATTCTGCTTTTTGCTCGGGAAAAGTGGAACAGAAACTCTTGAAATGTTAAAAACGGNATGACAATTCTTGACCAAAAATGGTATGACCCCTGTTCCTCACCCTCCATACTCACCCGACCTTGCCCCGTGCGACTTTTTTTTTGTTTCCTCGAATGAAAAGAGACATGAAAGGAAAAAACAACGGAGGTGCTGTCAGGCATCTCAAAAGATGAATTGAGACAATGTTTTGAAAAATGGAATAAAAGACTAGACAAGTGTATTAGTGTAAGTGGAGAGTACTTTGAAGGGGATTGAAGGTTTGTGCTTAAAATCTGAATAAATAAGTTTAAAAAAAATAAGTTCGGTTTCTTTTGGGTACCCCCTCGTATACTTAGTTTTCTCAGTGTTTACTTCTAGACAAACCTCTTTACTTGTGTCAATTAAAGTTTGTGTGTTTTTCTTTATGGTATCTATATTATCACCCAGTAGATTCACATCATCAGTATAAGCCAACACCTGATGTGTCCCGTTTAATTTCAGTCCCGCCTGGTTTCCCTGGACCTTCCTAATGGCATATTCTAAAGCAAAGTTGAAAAGGAGTGGCGCTAAAGAATCTCCTTGTTTTAAACCATTCTGGATAAGAAATTTATCAGCAAATGTTTACCTACACAGACTTTACTGTACATTTCATTTAAACACATTTTATTCAACCTAACTAGTTTCATGGGTATCCAAAACTCTATCAGAATATTGTACAATACTTCCCTCCTGACTGAATCATAGGCTTTTTTGACATCTATGAATAGCTGATGTACTGTCTCATCATACTCTCATTTTTTCTCCAATAGCTGATGAATGCAAAAGATCTGATCTGTAGTTGATCTGTTACGTCAAAACCCACACTGATGATCCCCAATAGTTTCGTCTATATATGGACTTAACCTTGATAGAAGAATACGAGTATTGGATACAATTTTGTATGAAGTTGAAAGCAGTGATATCCCTTGATAATTACTACAGTCAGTATTATATTTAAGGATCCTGTTGCACTCCGTACGATATATGACATAAACACCGTCCCAAGTACAACAATCTATTGTAGTTCTTTTGTCTTGCCCTCTTAAATTTTAAACTAGATGCAGTGTAACAGCTACATAAGTGCATACACCTGATGATGGCCGTTTGTGGCCGAAACATGTAGTGTAGAAGAGGGCAAGACAAAAGAACTACAACAGATTGTTGCAGTTGGGACGGTGTTTATGTCATAATTACTACAGTCAGTTTTATCACCCTTCTTGTGAACTAGTACAATAATAGACTCCTTCCAATGATCAGCAATTTTTCCTTATGCCAAATAGAAGTAATTAGATTGTGAATCTTAGAATGTAATATTTCACCTCCTGCTTGAATAAGTTCTGCCGGAATTTGATCACTACCTGTACTAACAGCTCACCTGTATAAATTTCTGTCTTCCTAACATCACTGACCCTATGTACATTCAATAACTGAGAGAAGTAGTTCCTCCACCTATTCAAAATGTTGTGGGAATCTGCAGGCAGATCACCATTCTCATCCTTCGCTAAGTTACTGCTAGGCTGGTATCCCCTCTTAAAAGTCATTTATTTCTCTGTACAGGTTGCTAATGTTCTTGATCCTACTGTTCATTGCAAGCTCATCAATTTTGTCTTTCAGATATTCCTCCTCTAGTATATATGAAGATACATGGAGTCCTCAGGGATGAATTCTGCATTTATATTATGTGTCTGGCTACTTGTGCTGTGAACTTAAATATTGAATTTAATTTCTTTTAAGTACATGATTGAAAAGTTAACAAACCTTGGGCACTCTGTAGTGTAGTTGAGACACTATACTATAAGCTGGAAGGTTGCGGGTTTAATTCCCGATGTCATTAGATTTTTCAGATGCACTTTGGCCCTGGAGTCAACTCAGCCTCTGACAGAAATGAGTACCAGGAATCTTCCTGGGGTAAGGGGTGTCCGGCACATATGTCTGACAACCTCACCACCATCTTTGAGCCAATTGTCTAGAAAATGTGGGAGCCTCAACATAGCACAACCCTGTGGGCTTCCATGGACTGTTACAAGGATAGCTTTACCGTGACCTTAATAAGTGGATCTTAGTGTATTAGAAAAGATCAGCTGTGATATATACAAACAGATGTGTCCATTCAAGTATGAGAATGCTTTAGTGAGTAAGGGATGATATGTCATGTAAAGGGGATCAGTGGCCAAGACTAAAATAAGATTATAGAATGGTATGATAGATGGCATGTGTAAGTGATAGAAGGTAACAGTGAAGGAAAAGAAAACTTGAAATCTCTCCCATCCCCCCAGCAAGATGTGGACTGATCTTCAGTGGGAAGAACACAAATTATAGGTTTTTGAAATAAAGTTCTGAGAAAATATTCAGACCTTAGAAAGGTAAAGTGAACAATTTAGGATACTTCGTAATGAAGAATAGTGTCTTCTTGTGTCAGTGAGGCTTGATGCACTGAACATGGTGGGAAAACAAGGACATACAGAATTCTGATGGGGAAGAATCATACACAGTAACCACTTTGAAGATCAATTAGATAGGTGGAAAAAATGTAAGATGAATGTTTTGGAAATGGGTTGCAAGTAAAGGATTATGTTCAGTGACATGCTTTGGATTTAGCAGTGTTAAATTTGTGGTATATGCTAGGTACTGCATATGTGAGGCTTATTCATATAAATGTGACCACTTTATTGACTGAGAAATATGAGTAACATTTGCATTTTGATATCCAAGGTGCTGCAGGAAGAAAGCCAACAGAAAATCATGTTCTGATAATGGATGAAGTTGATGGCATGGCAGGCAATGAGGATCGAGGTGGCATGCAAGAACTTATACAGTTGATTAAGAGTTCTCGAGTACCAGTGATCTGTATGTGCAATGATCGTCATCATCCAAAAATCAGAAGCCTCACAAATTATTGCTTTGATCTCCAGTTCAGTAGACCCAGTGTCAAACAAATAGGGGTAAGTTGCAGCTTTCCAGCAGGAGCAGATCCATTAACCTTTAACAGCCCAATGTTATATATATGACGCAAGCAGCACCCCGAGTTGGCCGAATGTTTTATATATATATATGACACAGGACACGTGCACTCTTTGGAAGTGCTGACAGTTTGACCTTGGGTTTGAATCCAAAACAGACCTACGTAAGGTCATGTCAGTGGTTCATTCCTTAGCTCTGAACAATGAAATCGTTTATCACAGTACTGGTTTCGATACTGTTTATTATCTTTATACGTAGGCGAGTCAAATAAAAACCTTAAATATTTTTTCATTATTATTTATTGTGCACAAGTAGTACAAAGCTGTATCACTTTTCAACATAAGCTCCCCCAAGCTCAATGCAAGTCCTTCAGCGCTTACAAAGTGCATGAATTCGTTTAGAAAAAAATTCTTTTGGTAGTCCACTCATGCACCACGTGGCATACCTCTTCATCAGAACGCAACGTCTTTCCTCCCATTGCTTCTTTGAGTGGTCCAAACATACGGAAATCACTTGGGGCAAGGTCTGGTGAGTATGCCAGATGAGGAAGACACTCAAAATGCAGGTCATTGATTGTCGCAACTGTTGTATGGGCAGTATGGGGCCCTGCATTGTCATGTTGCAAAAGGATACCTGTGGACAACAATCCACGTCGCTTTGATTTGATTTTAGGCTGAAGATGATTTTTTAGGAGATCTGAGTATGATGCACTGGTGACAGTGGTCCCTCTAGGCATGTAGTGCTCCAAGATGACGCCTTTTTCGTCCCAAAAGAGGGCATAACCTTCCCTGCTGATGGTTGTGTTCGAAACTTCTTCAGTTTTGGAGATGAGGAATGGCGCCAATCCTTGCTTGCTCTCTTCGTTTCCGGTTGGTGGAAGTGAACCCAGCTTTCGTCCCCAGTAATGATTCTTGCAAGGAAGTCATCACCTTCTCGTTCAAAGCGCCGCAGAAGTTCTTCACAAGCATCAATACATTGTTCTTTCAATTCAGGAGTCAGCTGTCATGGCACCCATCTTGCAGACACTTTGTGAAATTGGAGCGCATCGTGCGCAATGTGGTGTGCTGAACCATGACTAATGTTTAAACTTGCTGCAATTTCATTCAGTGTCACTCAGCGGTTTTCCCTCAGTATGGCTTCAACTGCTGCAGTGTTCTTTGGAGTCACAACTCGATGTGCCTGACCTGGACGAGGAGCATCTTCCACTGAAGTCACACCATTTTCAAACTTCCTACTACTCCATTCGTACACTTGCTGCTGTGACAAACATGCATCACCATACTGAAACTTCATTCTTCGATAAATTTCAGTAGGTTTCACACCTTCACTACACAAAAACCGAATAACAGAATGCTGTTCTTCCCTGATGCAAGTCTCAAGTGGGGCAGCCATCTTATACCGGTGTTGTCACGGTGTTCGTGCATCTGCACTATGCTCCAACCTACAGGCCATTCTGCACGCTGTTTGTAGCACGCTTACCAACTTACAGGATAATAGCACGAAATTTCGATTTTTTATTACAGATTTAAGGTTTTCATTTGACTCACCCTCGTATATGACTGTTTATGACCTGGTCAGCCAAATATAGCCCAGCTTTGTTTTGAGAACTGATAAGGAAATATTCATCGGTGCTTGCAAATGAGTGCTTCCAGAGCCTTCAAGGAAGTGTGACGCATTCAAGGATTGGTTTTCAGTGACGAATTATCAGTTAGGAAGTCAGTGTTGGATTGTCTAATATTTCTTTATCAGTTAAAAAGTCAGTGTCAGACTCATATATTTCTTTGTATATCATTTTTATTTTGTGTCTTGGAAGAGGTATAAACCCATTGAGCCAGTATTACTTTGTGAGTAAAAGACATCTTCAACACTGCGACTTTCAGTATCAGTATCAGTGTCGGACTGGCACTCTTTTCGACTAGTTTTATAATTACTTTGCATCACTATTTTGCAAGTATTACTAACAGGTGAGAATGACGCTTTGTCAATCAACATAATTTATTCAATTTTGCTAGAAACCCACCTCCCCCAAGATGATTCTTGAATCGCACAAAGCGAATATCACGGTCAGTGGCGTTTCTCGAGTTTAGGCCAAGGTTATCTGGGGCCCAACTGAGTCAACTGGAGGTCAAACATTCACAACACTGACCACCCAAAGGGTAACAGAGACATTATGTGTTTCGCTAAATAAGAAAAGCAGGAGTACACTCTTATATTGTAAAAAGGGTGCTGTCACTCTGTGTGAGGTGGACTGCTGCGAGAAGTGCCACGCACGTCAGAGTGCATCGTAAACTGTGAAGTGACGCAGTTCAAACTTGTGTACAGTCTGAACAAGATATTATTGTATATAGTGTGATTATATTTACAATATCACCATGATTCAATGATTCAAGGTTGAAGAAAAAACAATGGGTAAGTCCTTTAAAATTTAAAAAAAATATGTAATAAAGATTATATTTTGCATTTCATGACAAAATAATCACAGTTAATTTTTTTTGTAAAAATTGCTCTTTTGTGTATATGTAGAAAATTGTATTGTCTTTCAGGTTGTTTTTAGTTCATACTTCTATGTTGCATAGAACGGAAAATATGTATTTTTTCTGAAAGTTTGCAATGTTGATTAATTAGGGTGATTTAAATACCAGCCACAGAGGGCTCCCGGCAGTTTAAAAGTCCGTCCGTTAAAGGTTAAAAAGCATTAGAAATTCTGTTCTGTAATTATTATAGTCCGTTGACATTTCCACAGTGTTAAATCCAACACTTAATTGTGTGTTCTTATGTTTTCTTTTTCAGGGTGCTATGATGTCCATTTGTTTTAAGGAGGGAATAAAAATGTCCCCTGAGACTTTGAATGATATAATCACTGGTACAAATCATGATGTTCGCCAAGTCCTGCACCACCTTTCAGTGTGGTCTGTGAAAGATAAACAGCTTTCTTTTGAAAATATCAAAGAAGAATCTTTGAAAGCCAAGAAGGATGTTAAGCTGGTTAGTTTGTTCTGAAGTTTGTAGTTAACAAAGCATAATAGACTGTATACCTCGAACAAGATTACCCTCTTGCAACTGTTACATAATTTTCCCTTTTTATTTTCTTCTCCCTTCCTTTCCACAAGTTAGTTCAAGTGGTTTCCCCCTGGCCCTGTACGCCCCTCATTAACCAACCTGGCCGCCTGAGGCTCCCCCAAGGCGCCCATATTGATGCTGAGCTTAGTGCGGACACCCAGTCACCGTGAGTCACTGAGCACCAGAACTCCCAACCTCAAATCGGCCTCCGTAGTCTAGAGGTAACGTTCCGACCTCATGACTCAAGGTATGCGGGTTCAAACCCGGCGGAGGTCATTTAATTTTTAAGGGCAGAAAAATTCAGGGAATAAGTCATCCGGGAGGGACTTTAAGCCGTGGGTCCCGTGACGTAGCTTTACAGCACGTAAAAGAACCTCATGTCCCAAGGGGACCACTGAGCCAAATTCAGGACATTTCCCGCCCAACGGTAGTCTGTAACGCCTCTGGTAGATGGGGGAAGCATCAAGAGATACCGCTGAGCCAGTAGAGGCCGAACTCGCTGGCTGAGTCGGGACTGATGGCATGCACCAGTATCGGTAGGGTATAGAGACTGGTAGAATATCACGGGGACGTACAGTAGACCACTGGTCGCGGTGCATGGGGAAACCCACCCCCTCCAATAATAATAGAAATAAAATAGTTCAAGTGGTAATGCTTCTGTTCTGCATTTGGAAAGTGTTCAGTTCTAGTGTCAGCCAGACATTGCCTATCCTGACTGAGTTTCTCTTCATTTTTCTCAGTCCCCCCCCCCCCGG
>NW_019730108.1:3522614-3536124 GCF_002891405.2 Cryptotermes secundus
CCCCCCCCGGATAATGCTGGGATAGCATCATAAAGTAGGCCATGACTGCTTCCTTTGTCATCTTTTCCAATTCAGTATTTACTCATTCAACATTATATAGTCAGAGTTACTGAGTGTATTATTAACCCTTTAGTTCCGGGCTCGGTGCACTGCATGCCAGCAGTTTCTGTGACATGCCGCCAGTGTAGTGCACTGTACGCGTATTTCAGCTCTAAGTTTCAGCTCGTATTTTGAACCGTTGTTTTTCATGTAAAATAATTCTTTTGGTATGAAATTAAAGAGGGAATTGCAGGCTGTCATTTCGTATATTCGTCGTCCCACTTTGAACTTCCTGCGGGCGTTGTAATACATTTGAATTCTTTGAAAAATTTTCAGCTTCAACACTTGGTGCTCTTGTTACCATACAAACCTACCTCTGCCTAGGGGAATTCTTATGATCTAAATATGTTAGATCGATACTCTGTACTATCCTCTATCCTGATTGAATGAAAAGTTGATTCTCTTGAGGCATATTCTGAACTGTGCTGCTTCAACATTGGTATTTGTAGCTACGAGAAGACACATGGAGAATCTACGACTTTGAGATGTGATGTTGACTCTAAGAAGTGTGTTATGACTGCTACATAGCAAATGGTAAACAGTTCACTATATGAATGATGACTAATGTAATTCCCCTTTGTTCTATAAATACGCATCATGCAGTCTGGTTAGCCAAGGCCAGCTGCAAGGAATGAAGTGGTCAGCTGTGTTGTGTCATGACCAGTGAAGAATGTATTTACTTCAAGCCAAGTCAGAACAAAGTTTTATCAGATTCGGAATTAGACACTGAAAATGAATGTTTGTGCTTTTCTTGATTCTGTGGTAAATGACAGAATTGAGAATAGCACAAGCATCCACTGGGAGAATATGCAAAACTATAAGGGACAAAAAGAAAATTTCTGAATGTGATGATAATATGTAGGAATAACACAAGGAAAAGAATAGATCAATTGTCAATCAGAATTCAGTTAATTGAGGGACTCTCTGTGAAATATGCTAATGCTGTAGAACACAAAGTGCCAGGTCGACATTCGTCTGACAAAACAGTGTCCCGTCTAAGAGAAAGAAATTTTATAAGCAAGATTCCACCAACTACGAAGAAATCAAAACCACAGAAACGGTGTGTTGTGTGTCAAATACTGTGTACTTGTCGCACGCGTGAGACATGGGATTCTGTGGAATGTTTTCACGACTAACACACCCAGCTGAACTTCTAAGGTAATTTGATTTTTTTTTATTGCTAATGGGGTGGGACTACGTCCCTTATACTGAGGCCACTTCTGGCCTATTTTACCAGCCCCAGATGATAGGTGAGGGTGATTGAGGAGCAATTGGTGGAATGAAGATTGGCAGGGGAAACCAAAATACTTTGAGAAAACCTGACCCGGCACTACTTTGTCCACCACAAATCCCACTTGATCAGACCCACAATCGAACCTGGGCTGCCATGGTGGAAAGCCAGCGACTAACCACTTGAGCTGTGTCGCAGTCCTAGGTAATATGATACTATCATTCATAATTTTTATGGGCTTACTGTGCCCAAAAAATGTTAAAGCAGTAGGTTTCCCTGTCAGGTATCCAAATTGACAGTTTGTACACATTTCTCATCTCATGTGTGTTCTGTGTGGCTGTCCCATGTCGTTCTCCTTTATTTATTTGTCAAAGATTAAAAACCATGAATTTCCTCATCATTTTCTCCAGCATCCTCTCACATTCTGTCCCTATGGACCAGTTATTCTCAGCACTATTTTTCGACTTGTAGTGTTTGTGTGACTGTTAAAGAGAACAGATTTCACATCAATGCAAAGGTAAAGGTGCTATTGTCCCTGACAGTATACCAGGAAGATTATAAGGGAGTGGGTGTATATCTCAGTTTTAGATGAAAGTGGGTGTTCTGCCTCACAGTCCAGTGACATCACTCTTGTAGCCTAATTGCCTGTGCAAAAGGAAAAATTGCAGTTTAATAATATTTAGAGATGTTTAATAGTGATAAATTCCTAATTTTTAGGGGCCTTGGGATGTCGTGAAGAAAGTGTTCTCAGCAGATGTCCACAAGTCAATGTCAATTCATGATAAGTCAGACCTCTTCTTCCATGACTACAGTCTAGGGCCTCTCTTTGTACAAGAGAATTATTTGGGAGTGATGCCCCATAAAAGCAGGTGAGCATTTATATATTGAAATGCTGTCTAACCTAAGAGACGGGCCATTTAAATTCCCGTAATGGCAGTAGGCCGGAGTAAATTTAAATGTCCGCCATTGTAGAGTATTACAAATTGTAAGCATGTTACTGAAAATGCTGTGATTTCTACAATTTTTGTGATAAACGAATGAAATAAACACTGCTTTTATCTAGAAAGAATATAGAATCAGATATTGTAATTTGCAGATTTCAAAATCTGTAAAACTTGTTACACCGATTCCAAAAAAAAAAAATTCCCCCAATTTCGAGCATCTGTCCACAAATATGCTTACAGTTTCTGCAGTATAAATGCATGCTGCTGACATCCTGTCTTACTATAACTTGTCTGGCAAATGGGGAGGAAGTTTATGTTTGTATTGCACATTCTCCAGTCACGTCGGAACCTTTCTGTATGCACGAATGTGGGTGAAGTCTTATGGTACTTTGTCCTTCAGAAACTCTGACTGTGCATATCTCAGACTAGCCACACAGAGGTACTGTTCTCGGAATAGCCCCCTTGCTTCCTTGCCACTTTCAGAGTCGTCTGTACCGCATTCTGAATTGGTGTCATTTATGAGCGGCCTCTCAATTTCGGCTTCTTCCATGCAAAATGAGGCCATGGTGGATAGTTGAAATTGCGATGTTTTATAAGCATTACGATTAGAGGAGGCCACTCGACATCACTGGCCAACTTCCTCTAATATGAGACTGAGGTGTCGTGTGTGCTCTTCGCGTGGGAAACGGAGTTACATCAGGACAAAGTGCATGAATTGTGACGTCAGACTCTGCATTCAGTTAGATGACGCAGGTGGGAAGACTGGACTGTCTGCTTATAAAGCGGGTGCCCAAAAATAATGTAAGTAGAACAAGAATTTTTATCTTAAAATTAGATTTTAAAACGCTGTGCACACACGTGGACTGTGCGTACCCACACCGTGTTGCACGGCCACTCGGCTACACTTTAAAGGTCTCCATACGGTGTCGCTAGGCTCTTAAAGGCTAATGTGTACATTAAACTCCTAGTTATCTTGCATCCAGGCATCAGGAATTCTCAAGTATTCAGCAGAAATTTCAAAGAAAAATTACCATCTTTAATGAATTATTCCAGAAGAAATTTGCAGTGCCTGCAATGCAGAAATTCACCCTCAGCCTCTGGCAGCATTACATGTTATCCTTCTTGATGTATGTGCTATTACAGTAGAGATTAGCTGAATTTGTCATTGTGTTATAGTACATGTATCCAAAATGTTTCACCCTTCAATCTGCCTTAACATCTAGGAAGACTGCCACACAAGAACTGAGTGAGATCATGTTATTTGAACATTATATTTGGTTTCTGTAAGAGTGTTTCTCATGTAACCAGCAGACCTCATTCCCCATATGTGCTGGTTAATGGGAAGTTTACCGTATGTGTATAAAACACACCTTTTCTCTCAGTTTTCACAAAGCAAGTTCATTCAAGAGGTAATGCATGTGACTTGTATTCTGGATGTACCAGATTCAAAAATTGGTTTGGGCATTCATTATTATGACTTTTTCTTGGCTTTCCTCAATCCTTCCAAGAAATGCCGGGATATTACTTCAAACCAGGCCAGGACTGCTTCCCTTAACACCTTTTCCAGTTCATTAATCATCCCATAATTTGATGCTGCTGACAGCATCATTATATAGATAACAAAGAAACTGTTAGTGTCCTGTTTTCTCTCAAGCACCTATTATACTTGTAGAAGGCATACAGATATAACATTGACTCCATACCCTTCCCTGTACATAAGTGGCTGTTAAAGAGAGATGGCAGTACAGTGGTACAGTTTTTGGATGTGATTGAAATCTGCAATCTTAATTTTGTTTTCTGTTACTAGAGTAAGTTTCAATTTTGTAGGTCTGGGTATTATGTTTATTTAAAATTTTGGGTACTATATATTGCAATCGGAGAAGTTCATGGAGGTAGGCCTCGGCCCACTGGGGCTGTAGTGCCAAGGGGGAAAAATATATATATATATATTGCAATATTGATACAGAAAACCATATCCAAAGCAACATATAGCAATATGTGCTTGTAATTAATGTTTCACTTCCAGTATGATTTTGAGTATAATGCAGAACTTATTTACAGGAACAACAGGAAGAGACATTTGGAACTTGTTGCTCAGACAGCAGAGAGCCTCAGTTCAGGGGATATGGTAGAAAAAACCATCAGAAGTAAAAGTGCATGGAGTCTGTTGCCTGCACAGGTCAGTGGTATCTTCAGATTCAGCTCTTGATACTCTAAGCGGATATTGTTCTGAAATATGTTAANNAAAGAACTCCGTACCGTTGCCACAACCTAAGTTTAAAGGGCCATAGGATAAAGGTTAAACAGTGTTAGATTATTTCTGTCAAGGTAGATCAGTCTGTGTCTTGACAGGTGGATGCAAAGTGGGCCCTCAGGTTTTCTATGTCCTTCATTTTTGGCCTTGTCTCATTTCAATACATTGTTACATTCTGTAAACATTGATTACCTTTGCACACTGAATGCCTAAGCAAACTCCAAACCTCAGTAGTTTCAAGGTCTAAGATTGCATGAACTGACCATCACCACATTTTTCCTGATACTCATTTTATGTTTGCCACACCTGGCTGGGTTGATTATGCAGCTTCTTCCACTTCTGGGGTTATGTTAATTAACTTTAAGCTCCATAAGTCTTATTAAATCTTTTCTCCATGGCATGGCTCTTTAGTTTGTCGTTATGTCCTGCGGTTTCAAGGGTATGCTTCCACCTTGTGCATCTTTATATAGGCCTTGTAAATGATAAATGAATGGGCCTTTCTCACTTCTGCTCTATGTAAGTCCAGGTATGGAGACTGGATCATGACTCATGCCCACCCATGTAGCATACCGTTGGGAGTTCACTTCCGACACTGGCCATTGTTCTGTCTATGCTGTTATAATATGTTACTGCTGAATCACAAGTCTCCTGGAACCAGTCAGAACTCCACCAAGCTACATGGTGTAGACTGAGGAGACGTGGGTTGCTTATCTCATGGTAATGGCATTAAGGTTATGGACTGATGATGATGGAAGAATTTCCATTACGTTCAGAATTCTCTTTGAGGCCCTTTGTGGATACAATTATTGTATTTCTGGACATTATACAGTATCCTATTTTTATTTAAAACACACAACGCTTTGGAGGCTGGATTCTATCTCCATCTTCAGATGAAATCTTCTCAGTTGAGACCAATCGATAGAGCTAGCCCCTATCTCCAGACAGCAGCACCAATACTAGATGGGATATATAAACCATATGCAAGAGTTAAGCAAACATTAAAATTATTAAAAGAACTCCACACACATGAGGCCTAACACCTATGTTCATGCACTGTTTTACAGCTATTGTTGTTAAAATCAGAATACTATCAGAATAGAAGTCATCACTGAAGAGACAAATTCTCTGTATGGTACCAACATAAAAGTGTGGTTTTCACACTACACTTTCATCTACGCAGGATGGATTTGTGGCGTTCTGACTTCTGCTGCAATAATGGGAGTAGAACTTTGTGGATGTTTGCTGAGCCCAGTTTATGGTGATGTTCCCACACCAGAACTGACAAAATCTTTTAGTGCTTATTTTCTTTATCACCCCGTTGGAAGGTTGCCACCAACAGTTCCAGAGGAGAGACCTTTTAATCGTGGCTGTCTCATGCCCTACACCATCCCATGAGGAACCAGCTGAAAGATTGTAAGTAGGTGACACTGCCACCAAGGAAGTTAAAATCAGCAGGGTGGACACACACTGAGCTAAAGAAAACATTTAAATATCTAGGCTCAGGAATGTTGCCCTTGAAGTGTTTTTACTGAGCTATTCCCTGGCAACAGCCATCTCTTCTGGCTCCACAATTATGGCTTTGAGCAGACATGTCACAATACATATGTGCAT
This sequence comes from Cryptotermes secundus, assembly GCF_002891405.2. Lineage (NCBI taxonomy): Eukaryota > Metazoa > Arthropoda > Insecta > Blattodea > Kalotermitidae > Cryptotermes > Cryptotermes secundus. Next base: position 3,528,754 of record NW_019730108.1, read on the forward strand.
ATGTACATACATACAAGAGAGTCAGTAAATAAGCCACAAATTGAAGTAAAACATCTGTGATAAACATAATAGGTTTTCTATCTGTATCACTAGGTAGCAACAGAATCCAGCTTCATGACCATCTAGGTAGCCGAGACACATGCGCATGTTCAAATGCTGGTTTTAGTAGTCAAAGTAGTCAGAATGGCAAACATGCTTGAGGAGGCATTCTGTTGTCTGTGTATATATATGTGTTTTTTTTTTAAGTGGACAAAATGGCTCGATGCAAAGAGATGTTTTCTCTTTATGGTAGGAAGTGTTTGTTGCGTAAAGTGGTTCACATCTGGGTCAAGAAATGTGGCAGATGTTTTCACTGATGACTAAGAGATTGAAACAGAGATGCAGAATTGGGTGAGACAACAGTCAAAAGACTTAATGTGTTGTGAGTTTCAATGAGAAATAAATGTTTTTTTCCAGGTTTGAATATCACACATTTTACGTTTTGTATCCCTTTGTGACCTATTTACTGACTCTCCCTTGTACATACACAGGTGTATTTATATCTGAGGGGACGTCTGCCACTTCTCAAATTTTATGATGGATAACTGGTTCCACATCTGTTGAATATCGAATTCTCACTTATTGCTTATCCAGTGAAATTGTGTACTACAAGAATTTATCCTGAGTGCCACTTTTTTTGCTGTTTCTATCAGTGATGTATCCAATGTTGTTAGCCACCAGATACAGTCTTCCTTGTGTGTTGATGACTGTCATATGCAAGGGCTATTCGGAAATAACCTCTGGTGAGCTGTTAACAAAACAATGAGAAAAAAATGTTCTTATGTATAAAAATACATACATGCTTGAGCTAATTCTCAATATAGTCACCACCAGAATTGAGGCACTTGTATTGGGGAATAAGTTCTTGTATGCCTGTGTCGAAGAAGTCTGCCACCTGTGCACTGTGATTGCAACCATTTCTTCAGGCAGGTGCGAGTCACTTGGAGCGAAGTCAGGGCTGTAAGAAGAAGGTGGTCAAGCAACTTCAAGTTGAATCCTGCAGGAGTGCTTAAGTGTGAGCAGCTGTACTTGTATGTGGACATGCATTGTCATGGAGGAACACTGCAAGTGCACCAGATATCAGCATTCCATGCCTTTTGTCCTGAATGGCCCTACGCAGTTTGTTTAGTCTTCTGATGTTGTCCCTTGTTACATGAATTCCACTGTCAGCACTTCTTTCCTGTCCCAGAAAACAGTTTCCATCAGCTCGTTCCTGTAGAGCTGATGAACTGCAGGTAAAATGGATATCCAAAGCATGTTGAGGTAATTGTTCCTTCAAAAAAAAAAAAAAAGAACAGTCCAATTAAACTCCTGTCTGACAGTCCATACCAGACAGTGAGTCCTGGCAAATTATCCACTTTATCCACATGAATGTGTGAATTTTCTGGAACCCAGTACACACAGTTATGGTGATTAATTGTACCATTCTGCTTAATTGCCTCATCAGCCCAAACAGTTTTGCTCACAAACTCTTTATCCTTGTATACCTTATGTTAATCACTCACAAAACTGTACTCTTTGATGGGGATTGTCTTCATTCATGGCATGTAACAATGCTGAGATGTAAACTTTCCATTTAGCACATTTTAGAATGTGTTGTACACATGATCTGCTAATTCCTATCTGACATGCACGATGTTATGCGGACTTTTGCGGTGACAGTGTAAACTGTTCAGTGCCACAGCAGAAGAGGCTGGAGTCATTGCTGTGCAAGGCCTCCCAGACCTTTGCTTGTGCACATCATGCACTGTACCATCAGCTTCAAATTTGTCACGCATGCAATTGTTAATCATGTTGAAGGTTCCAGTGTAAATCCATGCCACTATTATCTTTGTACTATGCTCAAATTTTCAGCACCACTTCAAAATTATCTTTCACTGCTTGACTGTCCTGCCATTTGATAAGGTGGCTCAGGCATTCATTTGACTAGCACCATCTTTTGGGAGAATCACTCACTACACACTGTACATTACATTTTAATTCAACTTTGAAAATATCCATAGAAAACCTGTATTATAATGTGTATACATTTTTGGGCCCTCCCTGTATGTGTGTGTACATGTGTGCAGTCTGTTTACTCAAAACTTGTGATATTGAGTTATGATAAAAAGTAATTTTGTGGATGTTTTCATTTGTTCAGGCCATATTTTCAAGCGTTTTGCCTGGTGATTTATTGGAAGGCCACTTCACTTGCCAAATCAACTTTCCAGCATGGCTGGGAAAGAACTCGCGCAGAAGTAAGTTCCAGCGACTTCTGCAAGAACTTCATGGACATATGAGGCTTAAGTATGCACTGTTTTTTGAATGATATAAATTTTGAGATGTTCTGTGTAATGACTTGTGCCTGTGTTTATTTCTCTATTTGCCTTAAATTTTGTATCTTTCTTGTATAAAGTACAGGGTCTGGCAGAGAAACCTGACGTTTTTAAGTTGGCACTAGTTTGGGAAATGGTGGTGTGGGAAGAGAGGGCTCACTGACCTTCAGCAGCTCAAAGTATGCCATTTCAGTAGACATGGAACAGTGGGCCGTGGAACATCGTGCTTTCGTCATGGATACGTTTTTTAAAACTGGTGACTGTGTTATTCTGACTGAGTGATGTTTCCATCTGCATTTTAATGTGGGTCGTCACGGTAAAGTTCCCAATAAGAATGTGAATTTGCTGTGGATTGCAAACTTCAGATCAACTGGCTCAACAATAAAGAAGAAACTGCCTGGAGTTACATGTACTGTCCGAACACCTGAGAATGTTGAGACTGTTAGGCGGACCGTAGTGACTAATCCCCATCGTTCTGGAATGAAGCATGCCATTGCATTAAGCATTTGGATGGCATAATTTTCAAAAAAGAAATTAGCTGGCAGTTATACACACAAAATGGCATACATTGTTAAGTACTGAGACAAATAAAATAAGTAAAAGAAATAAAAATTGGCTCCATTGTAGTAATTTAGAATCTATCAAGCTTTCCTGCCAGACCCTGTATATGAAAGGAACACATAGTGGGGATGTTCTGTCAGTACATTTCACCTCCAGAACTGCAGAGAGTTTTCTAAATGGCACTTACATAAAGCAAACGTGCATTTTTGGTTGTTGCAACTTAATGGAAGGAATGTCCAGTTCTTCCACCTGAGTATGCACTCAAAAGAAATCCACTGTTCTATCCCTACTTAATTTTTTCTTCAGCACCCCATCCAGCTGCCTATTCACTGGATACCAGGGGTCCTTCAAGTTTAATCACATTTTTTAGCTAAAATTATGCATCTGTTTCAGTTATACCAAGAGGAATTTTTGTCTTAATGTGAATCAAGATTTCATGTTGTGGACTCCCATCATCATGGATATCCATTAGGTGTTGTCATATCATGTTGAAATTTTATCATATTCTCCATAAAAATTATGCATCTGCTGAAATTTTATGAAGAGGGATTTTTGTCTGTGTTCATTGAGGAATGATGGATTCCATAAGTGCAGATATCCATGCTCTATTGCCATAATGCATTCAACTTTAAATCGAGGTTTGGGGGGGGGATACATTGGTCGAAATTTTAAGGGGAATTTTCAGCTCACAGTTTATTAACCTGTCATTGTAGGTTGGTCCATGTCCTATTGGGGGCACAAAGGGGGCATTTAGATTTCCCCTTCCACGATTTTTAGCTTTGACCCTTCCACCCCCCCCATTATCAGTACCTCTTGACATCTGACCTTAAAACATATTTCTGTCTCTCTTGGTGTCTGGCTTGCTGCTCTAACGACACAATAGTGCATACTAGTGATCTGTGATACGAATTGTGAGGTGAACATGGGAAAATCTTGAAAGATTAATAACTTCTAATATACAGATAATATTAAAATTCATGAGCTTGTGCCCTTGTTTATGGAGCTACATCACTAGCAGTCTGCTTGTTTCGCCAGTGTCGCATCAGCCACATTGACAGGGAATGCTGTAGATGCCATATATGCCCTCTGTTGCAGATCTCTTTTCAGTCTGGTTCTCATGAGTGAACTCCTCAGAGTGCATTTTGTTTTGAAGATGTTCCTAATTTTGTAATGATTCCCAGTATGTTTTAACTTTTGTGAAATACCTTTCACATAGGGGATGTACACAGAGCCAAGAGGCTTTTCTTCTTTTCCTGGATGACTATGACTCTTGAAATTAATAACTCAGTCAATGAAATGGGGATAACCATTGTCAGAAAATGTAAAAGTTAAATTATAATTTATATGGGTGCAAAACGTTTTCTTTCACAATGAAGGAAGGGCATAGATTGAGGGTACTGGAGAACAGGTTGCTGAGGAGAATATTTGGATTGGGGAGATTGGAGAAAATTCCATTTGTACTCTTTATCTCACATTAGGATTATTAAATCATGGAGCATGTAACACATATGGGAGAGATTCAGAGATATATACAGGGTGTCCTAGGAGGAATGGACCAAACTTCGGGAGGGTGTTCCTTATGTTAAAGTATGCCGATATAATCCAAAACACCTATGTCCAAAGTTGAATGGTTACGGAGATAATGGCCCAAGAAAAGTGTGGTCTTCTAGCGGGTCCACAGATTATACCTATCAGCTGAGAGGCCTTATCTCTGTTTGTCCTTGAGTGCTGTGATTCACCCTAGCCGTGCTTATGTAGTTGGCTTTATCAGAACACGCAGTCAGCACGTTACGTCAGCACTTGCCATTCATGTCTCATGTATAGTGCTTGGAAACCCTAAGGACAATTATGACATGGCGAGCGAGTGTTTTGTACTTCAATTTTATGGCTTCATGTCACTCACAAGTTAGTTTTATGTTATGTACATTATTAACATTACAGAATCCACATATTCCTGCCAGTTTTAATATGTATTTTGTAATCAACAAGTGTGCAACACCGGTCAAAGTTTGACACTTCTCTGGCCATTATCTCCATAACCGTTCAACTTTGGACATAGGTGTTTTGGGTTATATCGGCATACTTTAACATAAGGAACACCCTCCCGAAGTTTGGTCCATTCCGCCTGGGACACCCTGTATATAAAAATTTGGTCAGAAAACCTGAAAGGAAGAGACTTGTTGGAAGACACAGTAATAATTGTGGTGATGACATTAAAACTGATTTTCAAGAAATATAGTGAAAGGAAGTGGGCTGAACTTATCTGGCTCATGATAGGAAATAGTGACCAGCTGTCGTGAACACAGTAGTGAATTTTAGGCCAGATAAGTGGGGAATTTCTTGAGTAGCAAGTGCCTGTTAGCCTCTGAAGAAAGACACTGTGCCATAAAGTTAGGTAACTGTGGTGGTAGACTAGTTTGGTTTCATTCATCCTGTATTGTACCTAGTATCCTTTGTTAATTATGGCTTCCCAATCTGAGAACATGTATATTCTGACACTTTCCGGTTTCGTGTTGACTTGTGGCAATCCCCATATCTTTAACGTGGATGCTGGTAGTATTTGTTGAGGACTGTTCTTTGAGTTTCACCCATTGCATCGTTACTTAAAATGTTAAAATTGTTATCAGTGTTTATCTTTTTTCTAAATTACTAAAACACCATAACATAATCTCATTATTGGAAATTAAAAATTATATTATTAGTAATACAAAGTCTGCCACTGGGATCAGGTGTTTTAGAATGTGTTGCCATAGGGACATGTAATGGTGACAAATGGAACGAACTGGATAAATTAATACAGGCTATTTATTAAAATTAATCTGCTCTAAATGCTTTCTGTTGAACATTATTGTAACAATATAAATTAATGCTTCTTATTGCCCATAGTTTGCTGATTTTAGGCTTTTACAATAGTTAACTGTTTATATTCAGTTGTTGGGCATTTACATCACGTGGATTTGGGCAGTGTTGCTGACATTTCGGAGGTATGTTGTACCTCCAGCTTGAGGGTCGAAGTTTGTGTCTTAAAAATAATCTGGTCTAAATTCCCTCTATTCAAGCTTAAACATTGTTGTAACAAGCTAAATGGAATCACCAGCCATGTTGCCATGTGTACTGAACTTGCATACATATACAAGTGGGCTGATACACAAATTCTGCACTCCATTTCCCCTTCTGCAACAGTACGTTCTAAAGCGCCCACTACCATTTGCAGATCATATTACAGTACTCATTCAGAATTAAGTGGAAAATCTCTTCAATTGGTACTCTTTGAATTAAAAACAGTTTAATTGTGAGAATTGTAATTGTAAGTTTTAAACACCAGCACAAATGTGTGTCCACAATAATGCAGACATGCTAAAAATCACAGGGTATCATGTCATCAGGCCATGATGTTTTAGTACATGCACAAGTTTAGTCTCTTGGGGAATAACTTTTCTGTCATAACTGTCACGGGCTGGTGACTAGACACAGGGTTTGGATTAATAATTGAATTTACTGAATGCTTATTGCATTTAATTGCAGATAATTAAAACTTTTGTTTTTCCTCTTAATCATCAGATAACTAATGGCACTTACGAAGTCTTTCCATCTTGCTGTATCTTCACATACCCATTGCTCGGTAATGGCCTCAATAACAAGGATTTTCCTTAATACTTCCATGCTTGAGTGCTCTGCTCTCATCAACTCCCTCTCCGATGCTTTCAGCTTCCAGTCATTCAGCTGGGCAGATTGCTGTTGGCCCCCACCAGCACAGTTATTCATGGTTCTGGGTCCTGCAGGATTCATGGCCATATTTTTGCCTCACATCTCTGGTAGTCATGCTGCATTGCTGTTTGCCCTTGTCAGCACAGCAATTATTGGTTCCAAGTTCATGTGTCTCACCATGTTTTACTGTCATGAGTCCCATGGAGCTTGCTGGCTCTTTTTATGTAGTTTCAACACAGTCTGAATAGAAAAGAAAGCCCCCAGCAGTTCATTCACTATTGTGTGCATATTTGTTGCCACAGAAGCATGATTAGCCCTTTGACGCGGTAATTTAAATTCCGCAGCTGCGTCTCCTGCGGTAATATATTCAGCCGGCCATTTAAATTTTGCTCGAAAATGATTTATTCATCATTGTTCTTAAATTCTATGAGATAGGAACATGAAACTTTCACTAAAATGATCTTAAAAGGTGGTTTTATAACCTTACCTTATAATATGAGCGCCCTTTATATCTTCAATGGAAGCAGGTTTTTTAGTATTTGAGCAGTGAATGGTACGCCTTGAAGCATGAAACTTTCACTAAAATGATCTTAAAAGATGGTTTTTATAACCTTACCTTATAATATGAGCGCCCTGTATCTCGGTAATGGAGGCAGTTGGTTTAGTAGAAGGAAGGCCTTGAAGCATTCGTATAACCCAACGGTGCCTCACATTCACCATTCTCCGCTCCAATATTGTGTATTTTTTT
>NW_019730108.1:3536129-3539653 GCF_002891405.2 Cryptotermes secundus
AGTACCTCAGTTAGGCCATGGTCTCTTCCTTCCAGATAATTTCCAATTTATATGTCATCCTGCCAACCTACACTGTATAGCCTTGATACTGAAAAGTTGTTAAATAACCCATGGAGAAAGTCACAACTTTACCACCTGCCCTTACTACCATCATTCCTTTATAATCCCTTTATCCTGTCCAGTCTGTTGACATTCTCTTCCCATTCCTTCTCCATCTCCTTTTTATTAAAAAAGTACATGTAATTTAAAGGTTTTTATAATTATAGAACATGTAAATATGTTGTCACATGTTGGGTGTATAACGTGACAAGTAACTTCACACCTTACTGGATATAGTGAATTTTATTTCACATTCGCTCTTACAAACACACAATTTACAGATCCACAATTACTGACATTGGCAGTATCACAAATACTGTTCTGCAATTATGCCAGAATACAATTAACTGGTGACTGACTCGCAACTAGAGAACTCGAGAACTAACTGCTGGCTAACTCGGAACTGACTGCGAATAGTCTTCGCTGCCCCTTATTTAGCCTCGTTCCAGACAACACAGAAAACAGCCATGTAATAGGCACCACTGTTGTCTGGCGCCGTGTTGCTATCAACGCTGTCGGGAGTTGTTTCCTGCTGTGTAGCAACGGCGGCATCCCGTGTTACGTCACAGCTGGCGGGGGCGGGGGGGGGCGTCATCCATAGCGCAACACGTCACACTATTTATGTGTTATCAGATGATGCATCATGTCTGGCAATTAACACCATCTGTCAGATGCAGAGAGTACTATCATGACTTGCTTTTACATAGAAAGTAGATCATGGTATGTTTATAGAGTTACAGCAGTGTCACTTTTTCACTATCATATTTATTTAATGTTTCCTGATCCATGTGATTGGTTTATTCCAGTCTTTTCTGTTGTGGTTATTCACTGGTTGATCTGTATTGTCTTGTACTGGGTTTCCATTCCATAAGCCTCAAGTTTAAGACTGGCTGAACTGAGTGTAGATTTTTCCATATGCTTTTCCCTTTCATCACCTTTGATGATGGCTTGTAATTTTATGCTTTTACTTCCCCTGTGTTTGCTACATGTTCAACAGGATTCTGTCAACATTCTGTTGCAGTATCTCTGGCAGCAAGGAAGCAGTCAACTTGGACTATATGACACATTTGCGAGATGCAATATCTGGGCCCCTAATTAAAGATGGCGTAGATGGAGTTCCAGCTACACTTCATGTCATGCAGGACTACTATCTGCTGAGAGAAGACATCGACAGTTTGATGGAACTCAGCTTGTGGCCCAATCAGAAAGACCCAATGTCCCTTGTCGACAGCAAGGTAATAGAACTCATTGTAAAACAGCAGTTCTACAGTGATAACCTTTCAAAGCCCCAGATTTGCTTACATATTTAAAAATTCAGTTCCTGCATTATGAAAAACACCATGTCTACATTAAAATGACTGACTTGTTAACCCTTGAACGCTGTGATGCCTACAGAGCACACCAGCAGTTTCTGTCACATGTCGCCAGAAAAGTTCTGTACCTTACCAGTTGGTGCACTGTATTACCGTACAAACCTGTCTCCACCTTGGAGAATTCTTATGAATTAAATATGTTAGATCGACAGTGTGTGCTATCCTTGCATGTAGATCGAAGCGAAAGTCAATTCTCTTGGGGCTTTTGAAGTATTATACATGGTCCAGCAAGTGCTGCTTTTACATAGGTATTTGTAACCGTGAGAAACAACTTGATCTGTTACAAATGATAAAACTGTGTGTGACTGTTGAAGCCTTTACTACTTCACTTCTTAGCACCCTAACATGTTTCGGTCCCTATAGACCATCATCGGAGGGAACATCAATACTTTTAGAAACTATTATTACATTGGGTATTTTGATTTTTAAAATACATCAATATACAATATTTCTAAAGGTATTGATGTTCCCTCCGATGATGGTCTATAGGGACCGAAACATGTTAGGGTGCTAAGAAGTGAAGTAGTAGAGGCTTCAACAGTCACACTAGACAGAATAGTTTTATCATTTGTAATATTGTTAGTGTGAGGGACCAGAATGAAACAAATCAAACTTGATCTGTGTTATGACTGCCATGTAGGAAATGATAATGCTTCTGTATATGAATGTGTCTATTGTACATTCCCTTTTGTTCTATAAATAGGCACCAAGCAGTTTGCTTGTAGCAGCCATGGCAAGCACATGATAGAAGTGGTTCTGTGTTGTGTGGTGATACAGTTGGGGAGTATTCACTTCTAAGCAAATCAGAACAAAATTTATCAAATTCAGAATTTGACACTGTAAATGAATTGGATGATCACACTCTGCAGTGATGGCAGTGCTGCTCAAGACCTCGTTTGGGAGGATATACAAAACATATTTCCGAAATCGTGGTCATTTTGAATCGTTTGTCAGTAAAGAAATAATCGAAATTATTGTTAAAAAACAAATAGACACACTGTGCAGTTCCTACATGGGTGTGAGCTATCAGTCAGGTCATCTGCCAGGACATGGAAACCTGTGACAGAGGGAGAAATTTATTTTGTTTTGGGTCTGTTTATGCTTATGGGACTTGGGACTCTGTGTGAAGTGTTTTTGCGACTGCCATACCCAGTTGAATTTTTAAGGTAATACGATACTATTATCATAATTCTTATAAGCTTACTGTCCCAGAAATATTCTGAAACACTGTGGATCATTACTCCAATACTATATACTTTTACAAATATAGTGTGTAAATTACAAAAAAAGAAAAAAAAAATGTTTTTTCCCAATTTTTTACACTTTAAGTAAAAGGCTGCACTTTCTGTTTTTAATTTTTAAATATTAAATAGTAGTGAGCAGTAATTAAATGTCCTTCATTATTGAAATATTCACTTTTTACAGTGAAAATCATACAACATGAATACACTTTGTGGTCAGAATGCAGAGATATTTAATGTTGAAGCGGGCAAGCTGACTATTCTTGTGGAATGATGATAATGTCACTGTATGGTCATGAAATGTGGTTATATTTATATCTTCAAAATCATGTAACTTTAGGTGAGTTGAGTTTTTTTAACGTAAAATGACATGACAGCCATAGATCTATATCTGTCTTTGTGTTTGATAGTGATAGCTATTGAACCACTGGAGTATTCATATGCGAAGACAACCTCCTAGTTGCCCCAGGCACTGTTGGATCCATTGTGTCGGTTGGGTTTTGTTAAGGGCCTAGACCAAGGGTCTCCAAACTATGGCCCGTGGGCCACATCCGGCCCGCGAAAGAATTGTGCAGAAATGTGCCAATTGAACTAATTTTCCAATGAGTACTGGTAAAAATAATACTTGTTCATAGATTTCAACTGATGTTTGTAATACCTCTCAACTATTAGTATTTTTTCGTGGTGTCGGCGATTGAATTGAATTGAATTGAATTGAATTGAATTGAATTTATTTACATTCTATAAATCCTAAGCAGGTTAGTACCTTTGGATACAGAACAAGTCAAAAGGTTACATACATAAGTACAGG
>NW_019730108.1:3540720-3544464 GCF_002891405.2 Cryptotermes secundus
TATAATTTGTGATGAGAATATGAGCATTTGCTGCTACTGTCTGTTGTCATTAATATACGATAATTTATTCTCACGTACTTTGTATTTAGTTTATGAAATTCTGTGCTTTCAATAAAACTCATATACCTAGAGTTATTAATTTCTCATTTTATCTGGCCCGTTGAAAGAGCTGAATTGCCTTATGTGGCCCACGGTTCAAAAGGTTTGGAGACCCCTGGCCTAGACCATACATATAATCAAAACTGTCAAAGCTAATGCTGTCTTAATATCCATTTGCTCAATCCATGCATTGACAAAGATCTTTAATCTGTGCCTATCCAAATCATGCATTGCATAATGTACTTTTCCCTTGGACTTAGAGCAGCAGGATATCCAAGCTGCTATCTGTCATTGACCCACATGGAGAGCTGAGTCCCTACCATGTGCCCCAGCTAGACCCACAGTCAAGCTCCAACTGAGAGCTCAGTTTCCTACAGAATGAATGGATGCTCCTCTTCCTGGCCTGCTTCTGCTGCTAGTCATATCTCCTTGATGGACAGGTTACTAACCCCATCGAGATATTTCTTTGGGTCTTACCCTCATGGGCCTCTCACTAGAGCTCCTGAGAGAGAATAGCTGCTGCTCCTCAGTAGCAAAGAGGCCAGCAGTTGAGCCCTGCAATGTGTGAGGAGAATCTTATCTTGGATTACTGACGTCAGGATGTCTGCAACCAATCACTCCCATTTATTCATAATGATAGCAGAGCCCCACCACTGGTCCCAGGCAGACTTGAGCTCCAGAGAGAGAGTTATGGCAGAGTCTTCAAGGATATCTGTACGATTTTCATTTCACCATTCAATTTATGGTCTATAGGTAAGACTGTCAGTAGGTGGGTGTTATATATCATGAAAACTTTGGCATTCGTCTGCATTGGTGTGTGTGCGTGCATGCATGTGCCTGGGTGGTTTAATGTATCTATTTTTCACTTACTTTACTGTCATAGTTTTAGATCTTCATATGCATATCCACAGTTGTTACTGCAGCTTTTCCTGTTATCTCCCGTTGATGAGACCTGATCTCAATCTGTGCCACATTATAATTGAAACCTAACCTCCATGAGGGGAATCCTTAATGATTATGACATCCAGTAACAGACTTCCCAAGACTTTGTGGATGGAAGAAAACCAGTGCTGTACAAAATTATTTCTCATGCAGGTGTTCCTAGGGAATGGTGGTAGAGGGTGAGTCTAATGCAGATGGTGGCTGTAATTGAATGCTTCCTTAACTCTTCAACGCTGGTGGGCATTTAAATTTCTACTCAACTTCTATGCCGGAGGATATTTAAATATTTAAATCGGAGAGTGCAACATTTCACTTAAAGTGTAATAAATTGCGAAAAACTGGAGTTCTGTTTTTCTATTTTTCGGACTACATTCAGAAATGTATATAGAGTCGGTGTATTGATCTACACTGCTTTAAAATTATTTTTTGGCACAGTAGACCTATAAAAATTATGAATGATAGTATCATATTACCTTAGAAGTTCAGCTGGGTGTGTTAGTTGTGAAAACGTTCTACACAGGGTCCCATGTCACATGCGTCACACCAGTACACAGTTTTTGACCCACAACACTCCATTTCTGTGGTTTTGATTTCTTCACAGTTGGTGGAATCTTGCTTATAAAATTTTCTTCTCTTAGATTTGGCACTGTTTTGTCTGACGAATGTTGACCCAGCATTTTGTGTTCTACAGCATTAACATATTTCACAGAGCATCCCTCAATTGACTGACTTCTGATTGACAATTGATCTGTTCTTTTCATTGTGTTATTCCTACATATCATCGCATTCAGAAATTTTATTTTTGCACGCAGTAGCGTAGTGGTTGAGGGGCTATGCTACAAGCCGGAAGGTCGCGGGTTCAAGTCCCGATGAGGTCATTAGATTTTTTTCATTTGACCTAATCCTTCCAGCCGCACTAGGCCCTGGGGTTTACTCAGCCTCTAACAGAAATGAGTACCAGGAGTTAATTAAATAATTTTGCTGGGGAGTAAAGAGTGGCCGGCGTGTAAGGCTGATAACCTTACCGCCATCTTTGAGCCGATCGTCTAGATAATGTGGGACCCTCAACGTCTCACAACCCTATGGGCCCTCATGGCCTGGTACAGGGATAGCTTTACTTTACTTTACTTTACTTATTTTTATAGTTATGCATATTCTCCCCGTGGATGCTTGTGCTATTCTCAATTCTGTCATTTACCACAGAATCGAGAAAAGCAAAAACATCCATTTTCAGTGTCTAATTCCGAATCTGATAAAACTTTGTTCTGATTTGGCTTGAAGTGAATACATTCTCCACTGGTCATGACACAACACAGCTGACCACTTCGTTCCTTGCAGCTGGCCTTGACTAACCAGACTGCATGATGCGTATTTATAGAACAAAGGGGGTTACAATGGTACCATTCATATAGTGAACTGTTTACCATTTGCTATGTAGCAGTCATAACACACTTCTCAGGGTCAACATCACGGCTCTTTAAGTCATAGATTCACCATGTGTCTTCTCATAGTTACAGATACCAATGTTGGAGCAGCACAGTTCAGAATATGCCTCAAGAGAATCGACTTTTCATTCAATCAGGATAGAGGAGAGTACAGAGTATCGATCTAACATATTTAGTTCATAATAATTCCCTTAGGCAGAGGTAGGCTTGTATGGTAACAAGCACACCAAGTGTTGAAATAGAAAACTTTTTTAAAGATTTCAAATGTAATAAACTCCTGCAGCAAGTTCAAAGTGGGATAACAAATATACAAAATGAAATTTCCTCTTTAATTTCATACCAAAAGAAGTACTTTACATAAAAAACAATGGTTCAAATTAAGAGCTGAAACTTAGAGCTGCGATACGCGTACCCTGTACCGAGCCCGGTGGCATGTGACAGAAACTGCTAATGTACAGTGCACCGAGCCTGGAACTGAAGGATTAAGAGGTAAATATTGGAGTTGGCCATAGGATTTATTCTCACCTAACACCAAACTCTCTCCTTGAAGGAGGTAACTGTAGGTCCAAACCAATAACCAAGGCTGTCCTATGTGCTTCAGTGTAGCAGGATAAAGACAGATGGGGGTATAATAGGTTTGATTTCAGCCGCATATTACTACAAAACAGTAAGTTGTGAGATGTCAGCATTGTGGGACCACATTATTGACAGTGCAGGAATCACTGCCATAACTAACATATGACTGTTTGCAAGAAAATCAGTACATGATGAGCAAAATGGATATCATTTTTGGATTCATTATAGGTTTACTATAAAATAAGTATAATTCTTCAGATATTTAATTTGTTGCAGACTGATGTTATTAATAAGAAAGGTCACCTTTTAACCTTTAAGTGACGGCCCTTTAAATTGCGGTAATGGCAGCGGGACGGATTTGATTTAAATACCCGCAATTTTAAAGCAATAAAAACTAATCATTTCCTAAAATTGCTGTGATTTCTACAATTTTTGTGATAAACGAACCAAATAAACGCTGCTTCTTTCTAGAAAGAATATGGAATCAGATATTATAATTTACAGACTTTATAAAATGTGTAAAAAATTTTAGACTGATTCCAAGTATAAAATTCCCAAATTTGTCATCTGTCTACAAGAATTCATATAGTTCTTGGAACTAAGAATGCTCTATGTAGATGTGGCAACACAGCGGATGGTTATGTAGACATGTTTTGTCTTGCATGTCTCGAAGCTTATACAC